>NW_007806439.1:0-1058 GCF_000696425.1 Galeopterus variegatus | reverse complement strand
AGCTGTAACACCAAAAAAAGCTAACAACTATTCAAAGAGCTATAAAACCAACATTGGTCTTGGATTCCTCTGTGCGAGCGCCTCACAACAGTTTTGCAGAAGAGAATGAAGGTTGTCAAAAAAATTGCGACCAGTGGATGACCCAGACCCAGCTTCTGTTGGCACCGAGAAGCCTGGTTGCCTAAGATCTTATCTGAATCAGAGAAAACACAGATTTTCCCTTAACTTCCTTGAGGCTCCCCTTCTGTACCTCTTAGTCCTATAAAACTCTCTGCCTTCTGTTTCTATGGTAAGATGCAAGATGGATCAGAGAAACTTGGGCTTGCCTGTATTCTTGCTTTGGCCACTTCAAATAAACCTTTCTCTATTTCCAAGTCCCATTATTTCAGCATTTGATTTAGATGTGCATCAGGTACCTGAATCTGGAACTTTAGGGGTCCAGTAATATGATCCATCCCCATCCTGAAGCCATCTAGGGGCCCCCACCATGAGTCACCTCATTAGCATAGTAAAGACACTCCTATCCCTTAGGAAATTCCAAGGGTTATAGAAGCTCCTTCCCTGAAACCTAGGACAAATACCAGACAAATTCCTTATTTGGCAACATAAAATGAAACTAGTCAAAAAAAAAAAATGTTGGCAATCCAAATTAAAATTGTCTAATGGAAATATGGGCTGTGAATTTTAAACTGTCTAATATCTCATTTAATATAACTAGATATTAGACATTTTAAAATATTACAGTTTAATAGTACCAGACAGGATGTTGTGTGATGGATTTAAAACAAGGATTCTGGGGGCCGGCCCGTGGCTCACTCGGGAGAGTGCGGTGCTGATAACACCAAGGCCCCGGGTTCGGATCCCATATAGGGATGGCCGGTTCGCTCACTGGCTGAGCGTGGTGCTGACAACACCAAGTCAAGGGTTAAGATCCCCTTACCGGTCATCTTTTAAAAAAAAAATAAAATAAAATAAAACAAGGATTCTGGTGCTTCTATAAGTCCTCAGTTTGTAGTCCTTCAGTAGAACTCCTTATATCTCTCAGTTGTTGTGAAGTG
>NW_007806438.1:0-1058 GCF_000696425.1 Galeopterus variegatus | reverse complement strand
GTGTCTTGTGTGTGTGGTTGCCTTGGGTCTTGGGCCTCTCCGGAGAGCCACCTCTCTGGTTTGCTTGGACTCTGCTGGGCTGCTGGATCACGCATTGGTGGCCCCACATGGTGTGGGTTTTCTGCCGAGTCTCTGCCTCCCTAGCCGGATATCTCCCTGCTCTGTGTGTACTAGGCGGGGCTGTTGGACCTCACAGAGGCGGTCTGCAGGGTGTGTGTTTTCTGCCGAGTCTCCGCCTCCCTAGCCAGACGTCTCCCCGTTCTGTGCACACTAGGCAGGGCTGTTGGACCTCGCAGAGGCGGACCGCAAGGTGTGTGTTTTCTGCCGAGTCTCCGCCTCTTTAGCCGGACGCCTCCCCATTCTGTGCGCTCTAGACTGGGGTGGGACGTGTCTTCTGTTACCCTCGTCTATCAGCCGGGCCTTCAAGCCCCTGCTCAGCACCACCCCTCCCAGGAAGACTTTCAGGTTTCTGCTAGGCGCAGCCGACCGGTCGCTCTGGGTCCCTTTGTAGCACTGTATAGGGCTTTCTCGGGACGTATCACCTTCCTCCTGGTATTGCAGTTATCTGTGTACTAGTCTTATCTCCCACACCCGAGCATGAGCTCCTCGGGGGAGGAGCCCGCAGCACACAGTTCCTCTTTGATTCCCCCCGGCGTGGACCGACTCCGGCGTTTGCCCACAGTCAGCTCACTGGCAGGTTCAAGTGAGCTCGGGAGTGCTCTGATCACACTTTTCTTAACTATAAATTGGTTAGGCATTTTTCCAAACTGATGGCCGCAGAGATGGTATCTGCCTCCCGGTAACAGGAAGTTTATCGGGGGCCGGAGCCCAGGGGGCGGTGGAGTGACAATTGGCCTGGCCCGTTCTTCCCTGTCTTCCGGCCGCTGGCCAGGGGCTCCCCATGCCACCAGTCCCACCAGAGAACCGCGGGGGAAGTGGGATGTGAGGCCGGCCCGCAGACCCTGAGAGGCCCCGCGCCGGGGCAAGGAAGTGGGATGGCTCAGTGAGGAGCTGAGCCAGGCGAGGAGGGCAGGCCTGGCCGAGCCAGCCGGCTCCTC
>NW_007806437.1:0-1058 GCF_000696425.1 Galeopterus variegatus | reverse complement strand
ACGTATAAAAAGAAGGAATAAATGTAGTAGCACAGTTACATTAGTAAATTAAGTAATGCACTTAATACTATCTAGCAAACAGTAGTAACAATACTTAATTCTCTCTGCTTTTTCTTTTCTTTCCTTATGATTGTGGAAATGATGCATATATGATGATATGGTTCCTGTCCTTGAGGAACTTACTGAAACCAATGCTAGTAAAAAATACAGAAAGCCACTATTCTACTCTCTACTTCCATGAGATCAACTTTTTTATATTCCACATATGGTTGGGAAGATGTTGGTCAAATGATACAAAATTTCAGTTAGGTAGGAGAAATAAGTTCAAGAGATCTATTATACAACATGGTGACCATAGTTAATAACAGTATATTGTATTTTTGAAAAATGCTAAGTGAATGGATTTTAAATGTTCTCACTACAAAAATAATAACTGTGAGGTAATGCATGTGTTACTTAGATGGATTTAGCCATTCTACAATGCATATATATTTCAAGACATCATATTGTACATGATAAATACATATGTTTATAAGTCAATTTAACACAAATTTAAAAAAATCATAATAACAAAAAGATACAGAAAGCCTTTCAAGTAGATTTAACTAGAAGTAATTATTATAGGAACACAGAGGGTTATAACACATATATGAGGGTAGTAAACATAACTGTCTTTTATGCCATTTTAAAATCCTCGATACTCATCAAAATTTCTGTCACTAGTGCTTCTCAGTAAATATTAAATGGATGAATGAGCCTGAAAAAAATAGAGATGAAGGGCTAAATCATTTCCAATGAGAGAGAAATAATTTCTTGTATATAGGTGTTGAGGACATACAGGACATAGATTCTGAGTCTGAGATTCATGTGTAGAAAGTTTATTAGAAAACGATCTCAGGATTAATGTGCACAGAGAGGGAAGACGGCAGGATCAGGAAGAGAGAAGTTGGGTTGTGAGATATTCATGATGAAAGACTAGACTGAATCCACTAGGAACACAGAAGCTAAGATGGGTTCCCAGAGTTTTCTTGAATACCTTCTCATTGACCAGACATGCA
>NW_007806436.1:0-1058 GCF_000696425.1 Galeopterus variegatus | reverse complement strand
CGGCGCACTGTAGCAGTGCGCCACGGGGCTGGCCCCAAGTCTATGTATTTATAGCATATAATATTATATATTTCAAGATACACTGTTCATGAGAAATCTGCGCTTGTAACTTACATAGAATATTCAGCAGAATAGCTATTGACAGGTAATGAGAAACCTCTACATTGTTAGTCTTTAGTATTGCATCTACAAAACGTGTGTTGAAGTGCATTCTAGTGCTGATCAAATCTGTAAAGCAAACTCCTAGGTGTGGGTGTCCATGTGCTCATTTCCTTTTTTTTTTGGAATAAAACTCATCTGCTGAACTTTAGCTTATATGGCATAAACACAGTGCCAATTTTTCTCTGAGACTTCTGCCAGACCGCCTTCTACAGTTCAGCTCCCAAAGATTATAATGTGAAATCGCAGAGAGTTTCCATGGTAACTTTTGTATGTTCCTGAATATGCCAGGGCTGTGACCCTCAATCACCTGTCAGCTGATTCAGGAGATCCAGAGCTTCCAGGGAGCTCTGCTTCATTCAAACAGGTACTGGGTTATGGTATGCAAAATGCAAGTAAAAGAACAAAAATTTCAGACAGCAATTTAATTTAACTCTTGGGAAAATGACTTAATGTTAGCTATTAGTTATGGGCCATGAAGAACACACGAAGATGAAAGCTAAATCAAGGTCTTATCCAATGTATGGTCACACTAAACTTTGTTTATAGTGTCCAAAGCAGACATCTCTTGCACTCAGCACAGGATTGCCACGACAGTTCTCCACTGAGGGGCTTGCTCTCAGCTTTGGACTCACAATAGACCAAAATAACTCTGAGACTTATAAAAATATTAGAGGTTATTCTGGAACATCAGTTGATCATTAACTGCCAAAGTCTGTTAAAAATAAAAATTCTTAACTTCTGGAAATCAATTGTATGGAACTATTAACACCAGTACTTAAGATATATGTACGTAAGAGCAGAAGAGTTTATCACGGTTTTGTCACTTTGTTTATACTTTGAGGGGGAAAACAAATGAAAACTAAAACAGCCTAAATATCTATCAATAGAAAAATAAT
>NW_007806435.1:0-1058 GCF_000696425.1 Galeopterus variegatus | reverse complement strand
TGTCCACTGAAAATGCCTACAAACTATGAACAATACTGTAACAATGAACTTCCCTAATGCCCAGAGTATGGTCTTAAAATACTATTTTTCACTAAAAGAAATAGCCCTTCATGGAAAAAGATAGATTCTAAGCCTGAGGCAGGAAATCACAAGATAATCTTGGAATATTTTTTATATCAGATAGCAAAAAAGCTGTCACACACTACTAGGGTCATTGTAAAAGAACTCAGGAGCCAAATCAAATAGGTTCCAGTAGGCCAAAGACAGAATATTTTTGAGCTGCATTAAGTATAATAATTGCAATAGATGTAAACCCTTCAAATACGTTTAAATCTATCAGTTTATAATGATAGCAAAAAGAAACTAATTGGATACTTGCAAAGAATGGAATGATGGAAGTGGAATATCCTCATTTGGTATAGCCTAATGAATTAATGGACCTAGGCTTTCACGTGGACAGATACTACGTGCCTCCTTCCAATGAAAAAACATACCACCACCTATGGTCTTGCCAAATGGATCAAACCTGAGTCTAGTCAAGCCTCTGGATCCAGCTGCCAATTTACAGAAAATATGGAAGACAGAGAAACATATTGAACCATACCATGAGAATACAATCAGCAAAATCAAGACTGAGTGAAACTCCACAAGGTGAACACCCAGATCTATGGCAAATGAATTGTAACTAAAAGGAAAAGATGGAAGGAGAACCTTCCATCTTAAAAAAAGAACCTTCCATTTTAAAAAAAATACCTAAAAGACATGTCACGTTTTTATAAAGAGCAAGACTGAACTACAGCATCCAGGAATGCACACTGGGGTGATGAAGCCATCATGAAACACAAGTGATAAAACTAAATGGAACACCCAAAAGTCAAGACAGCAGTTGCTCATGGGAGAAAGGAGGGAGTCTCACTGAGGCAGGGCAGGTGGAGGGGGGTCTGAGTGGTGATTACAAAGGTGTTCGCCTTAATTAATCCGTATGTTTATTTGTGTGATTTTCTGTATCTGCATTTAATCTTGCTATAAAATTTTTTTAAGAAGTTGGAGATGGGGGG
>NW_007806434.1:0-1058 GCF_000696425.1 Galeopterus variegatus | reverse complement strand
TCGGCAGGGGACAGAATGGAACCACCATGCGGTGGGTGCCACTCTCCTCCCAGGCTCACTGTGCGTGGTGGGAAATGTGAGGAGGCCTGAAACATGGCCCCAACTTCAAGGGTCCTGAAACCGGGGTAAGAAAAGGTTTGCCCACATATACATTGCTAACCTCATGGCAGAATATGAACAGACAGAGGGCCCCAACGTAGCAAGGGCATGGTGTTGCCTGCCCGACCACATGCAGTGGCTGGCAACCTTGTTTCTGCTATTTCTCCACGACTGAATCACATTCAATTTTCAAGGATTGTTATTGAGGGGCTATTATGTACCCTTCATTGTTCCAGGGGTCTTGGGATGCATTTCATCAAAGACAATTTACCACTCAGCCTGCCTGGAAGTTCATGAAGCTGACTTCAACCAGTTAATATGTAAACTTTATAGAAATGAGCTCAAAGGATCAGGAACAGGCCTCTTTACATCCTTAATTGACTGAATAATGTGCTTCATCTGTGCCATTTTTTAAAATGACGTGCCACGGATCACAACTTTTGAATTGTGTTTTGAGACGATCACATGGGCATTTTCACACTTACCCATTTTCATATAGTTTGACTCCTGTTTTAAAAAATTTTGGAATCTTTCCGGGAAATATAGATCTTTTCCTAGAAGTTCAGAAGTGTGAATTCTACAGTAAAATTAGAAAAAAAAAAATCCATAATATTGTAATTAAAAAAACAAAACTACAATCTTTTGTTTTTTAAAAAAGCACTTTCCTTGTACTAATTCGGAACATTTTATAACTTAATCATTTCTACTTTTTTCTTATTTTAAACTAGTCTTTGGAATGCTCCAAGGCAATGTAATTAATCAGATTGCCATTCTAGGTAAGCCTGAACGCTGAGCAGCCAGCTTTGCAGCTTGGGGGGCCCAGCGAGTGTTCTCTAAGGACTTTGCACTCACATAATAATGTTAGACCAAAAGAAAAGCAATCAATCTGTTAGTTAAAACCACATTTTTTTTTTTTCCTTTTTGTCTTTTTTCGTGACCGGCAACGGATCGCAACCCTC
>NW_007806433.1:0-1058 GCF_000696425.1 Galeopterus variegatus | reverse complement strand
GCTATTAAAAATTAGGCTGTGATGAACAGTCACGCACAGCTTTTTGTGTGGACACAGGTTTTTGTTTCTTTGAGATAAATGCTCAAGAGTACACTGGGTTGAATGGTAACTGTACTCTGTTTTTAAAGTATTATCAAACTAGTTGAACTAGTTTTTAGAAAAGCTGTACTAGTTTACGTTCTCATTGTCACAATTTTTTACTTTAGCTGTCCTTGCATATAGTGACACCTGATTGTCATCTTCATGTGTATTTCCCTATCACTGGTGATGTTAATGAGCTTTTCAGTGCTCATTCGCCACCCATATTTTGTTTTTGGTAAAATATCTTTTCATGTTTTTTGATCATCCTTTATTTAAATTGTTTGTTTTTACTGTTGAGTTTTGAGATTTTTATTTATTTATTTATTTTTTCCTTTTTGTCTTTCTTCGTGTCCGGCAATGGATCGCAACCCTCAGTGTCGCGCCCGTACCGGACCGGGACCGGCAACGGGATCGCAACCCTCGGTGTTGTGCCCGCACCTCGCTCAGCCAGTGAGTGGGAACCGGTCTGTATGTGGGATCCGAACCCTCGGCGGGAGCGCCACTGCGCTCCCAAGTGGCTCACTGTAGCAGTGCGCCACTGGGCCGGCCCGAGTTTTGAGATTTTTTAAATATATGTTTTAGATATGAGCCTTCGTCAGAAATATGGTTTGCAAATATTTTCTTTCAGTCTGTTGCTTGTCTTTTCTTCCTCTTAACAGGGATTTTTACAAAGCAAAAGTTGTTTAAATTTGACGAAGTTCCATTTACTTATTTTTTCTTTTATGTATCATGTCTAAAAACTGTTCACCAACTCCTGGGTCCCAAATATTTTCTCCTTTGTTACCTGCTAAAAGCTTTATAGTTTTATGTTTAAAATCTATGGTTCATTTTAAATTAATTTTTATATAAGTTTTGAAATTTAGAATGATGTTCTTTTTTTTTTTTTTTAACCTACTGTTGTCCAATTTATCCAGCACATTTTGAAAAGACTATTCTTCCTCCATTAAATTTCTTTTGCAGCTTTCTTGGAACTCTGG
>NW_007806432.1:0-1058 GCF_000696425.1 Galeopterus variegatus | reverse complement strand
ATTATAGTGTTTGTGACCCAATGGAGCCCCAAGTACACCTGTGAAGGGTAATTCTTCACAGGCACTGTGGGATTTCATAGCTACCTTTAGGTTATCACTCAGTCCCTTTGGTAAATATAGCCCATTACAGACTTTCTCCAAGAGCTAAATTATAGTAGTGCAATTTTTAAACTCAGAAAATGTTTTTTGGCAGAAATTAAGGAAAGGACTTTAAATTATATCCATTTCTTGATGGATCGCTAATATTTTTATTTTCTTGATTTCTTATTGGAATTTAAAAATAGTCCCTGTTTCTCTTTCACATGCTCTTATTTTAGCCACTTTCCCCCAGTGGGACTTCCTCTACAATAAAGTTATTGGGTAAAAACCACTAACAATTAATTGACAGAAGCTAATGGACACCTGAGTGTCTGAACAGATAAACAACAGTAGATTTAAAAGAAAAAAATGGAGAGAGGATGTGTCAGTCTTTGTGTGAAGAGACATGGTAGGACAACACAGTGGTGTGTGTCTGCTGGTCATGAGACTAACCATGGTGAGGTTAATGGGAACTAGAGACCCAAAGGGGAGATTTGGGGACTTACAAGTGTCGGGCTTCTCACACAATTAGTTGCAGTCAGACTGAAACTAATAGAAAGACAAACCGAGATTGCAAACACCCTGAATTTATTTAGATATGCTCTAAATACGTATTAGTATACAGCAGAAATGTTAGAGTAGAATCTATATTTCTACATATAGATATAAATGTTGTGGTAGCTGATGTTAATGGCCAACCAATAGTCTCTCAGCAAATATCATCCCATATCTTCTGATGTTGTCCTAGTGTAAGCACCTATGAATTTCTTTTATTTTTTAATTTTTTTTAATTTTATCAATTTACAATGTAGTTGATTTTCACGTCCCTTCACCGATTCCCCCCTCCCCCTCCTTCTCTCTCCTCTCCCCCATCAACATCATATCTGTTCACTTGTCTTAACAAGTTCAAGGGATTATCATTGTTGTGTCTTCTTCCCTGCCCCCCCATTTGTTTGTGTATTTATTTATTTATTTTTAGC
>NW_007806431.1:0-1000 GCF_000696425.1 Galeopterus variegatus | reverse complement strand
AACTGCTATATGGTCCAGTAATTCCACTACTGAGTATATGCCCAAAGGAAAAGAAATCAGAATTTTGAAGACGTATCAGCATCCCCACGTTTATTGTAGCATTATTCATAATAGCCAAAATATGGAATCAACCTAAGTGTCCATCAACTGATAATTTGATAAGAAAATGTGGTGTATATACACAATGGAATACTACATAGCTACAAAAAAGAATGAAATCCTGTCATTTGCAGCAACATGTACAAGCCTGGAGGATACTATGTTAAGCAAAATAAGTCAGGCACAGAAAGATAAATACTACATGTTCTCACTCATATGTGGAAACTAAAAGAAGTTGATCTAATGGGAATAGACAGTAGAATAGTAGTTACTAGAGGCTGAGAAAGGTGAGACAGAGAAGTAGGGAAAGTTTGGTCAGGAGATACAAAAATACAGCTAGAAAGGAGAAATAACTTTTAGTGTTTCATAGCACTATAGGGTGACTATAGTTAACAATTACTGTATAACTTTAAATAACTTTATTCTGGATATTAATCCTTTGTCAGACATATATTTTGCAAATATTTTCTCCCGATCTGTTGGTAGTTATCTTTTCATTCTGTTGATTATTTCTTTTGCTGTGCAGAAGCTTTTTAGTTTGATATAATTCCATTTGTTTATTTCTCCTTTGGTTGCCTGTACTTTTGGGGTCACATTCATGAAGTCTGTACTCAGTCCTACTTCTTGGAGTGTTTCCCCTATGTTTTCTTTAATGCGTTTTATTGTTTCAAGCTGTATATTTAATTCTGCTTTTTTTATTCCATTTGTTTATTTCTCCTTTGGTTGCCTGTACTTTTGGGGTCACATTCATGAAGTCTGTACTCAGTCCTGCTTCTTGGAGTGTTTCCCCTATGTTTTCTTTAATGCGTTTTATTGTTTCAAGATGTATATTTAATTCTTCACTCCATTTTGAGTTGATTTTGGTATATGGTGAGAGGTATGGGTCTAGTTTCATTCTCCT
>NW_007806430.1:0-1058 GCF_000696425.1 Galeopterus variegatus | reverse complement strand
TTCCCTCTCTCCCTCCTTGCCTGACTTTTGTCTGTCTTTCTCTCTGTCCCCCTGTCCCCCTGTCCCCCTTTCTCTCTCTGTCTCTGTGGACCTCTGGGTGTCTCCAGCTCTCTTTGTCGCTCCATCTTTCTGCCCGTCTCTGGCTTTCTCTTTCTGCCTCCACCCAACCCTGTGTGTGAATCGGTGTCTGTCCCACCGTCTGGTCTCTCTCTGGGCCTGCGGGGCTCTCCCTCCCAGCCCCCTGCCCCCATCCTCACGCGCAGTGAGTGGTCTGCAGACAGACGCCCCCCTCCTCGGTTACCAGGGTGCCAGGGCAGGGGGACTGTGGGCTCATTACCCTAATGGGCTGGAGGAGGGAGCCCAGCCTCCCAGGAAATGGGCCACTTAAGCCTGTTTCAGCTGATGGCAGCCTGAGGCCACTTCTCCCCTGCTGCTGGGCAGAGAGAGGAGCAGAGGAAGGGAAGGGGGTGAGGAGGAGGAAGGGAGAAAGGGGAAGGAAGTGAGGGGGGAGCTTAAAGGAGGAGGGAGGGACAGGGTGACAGGGGGACACATCTCCATTTGCAGAGCTCTTCAGGCCTAGTGTGTCCTGGGGAAAAGCACCTGGCTGGTTGGGAGGGGCAGGAGCCTGGACCCCAGGAGCCCCCACCACACACACACACACTTGCCCCAAGCCACCCCAGAGCCACACACAGGCACCTCCTGCTGCTCAGGCAGTCCCCAACCCCCCTCCCCCGGGCCCCCAGGCCACTGGGACATTGTCCTGTGGGATCATAAGTGTGTACCCAGAGCCACAGTCATCCTGGGGAAGACCCCTGAGATCACATGCAGAGGTCTTTGGGCAGAATCCTGGACACAGAGAGACAAACACACGAGTCACAAGCTCAGCCGAGCACTTACACAAGGTCACAAACACATGGTCATGTGTCTGCCCAGACACACACACACAGAGACACAGTCATGTGTCTACGTACACACACACACGGTCACAGACTCATGTCACCAATCTAACCACACACTTGGCCGCAGGCACAAAACTCTCCCTGAGAGTCACAGATGCA
>NW_007806429.1:0-1058 GCF_000696425.1 Galeopterus variegatus | reverse complement strand
CAATTGTAACTATGCTATGAAATATTCATGTGCTGATTTTACCTACTCTACTTATACTCATTAAATGAAATGTAAAACTTCTGATGCTCAAGGGAAACGATCAGCAATCAATACTCTCAGGTTTTCCTCTGTTAATAAATAACTACACACAATTTTATTTGATAGGTACTAGCAGCAGGACACTACAACAGGAATCATTATTTTGTCATTCCAGCCACTCCAATACTAGTATAAATTTTGAAAGCATGGCTACATAGATACTGCTGGAAAAATCCACTATTGTCTTCAGAGATACTCAAAAAGAACATTTTCAATGCATTATCCCCTCATCTAACTTTCCTCGTGTATCTGAGAATCAGTCAATATGTCATAACAGAAAGATAAAGTGAAAATGAATGGAAGAACCGAAAATGAGTGAATTATAAATAGACACACAGGATGGATATATACTAGAAAAAATAATGTTGATTTCTAAATGCACAATGCACAAGGATAAAGATTAAATATAATACTGTTTAGGAAAGCATATATACTATTTATTTAATTTAAATTGACAGATACCATTGCATGTTTTTATTGTGTACAAGATGATGTTTTTAAGTACACATACATTGTGGAATGGTAAAATTTAGCCTAAAACTCTATTTTATAAAAACAAGTGAACAATCAATCTAAAGTCAAGATAGTGGATTACCTCTGGAGGGAAACACAGGAATGGAATTGGACTGGAACACATCTGTAGATTCAATAATATTTGTAATGCTCTGTTTCTTAAGCTGGGGGATGAGTTGATGGAAATTTGTTTAATTATTATGTTTGAAGAAGGAAGAAAGACCACAATAAAATGCTGAAATTTTGGAAGGGAAGAACAGACCTATAGTTACTAGAGGTGGGAAAGAGGGCAGGGGATAGGGTCATTAGGTAAGGGACACAAAGAGTAATTATAATTCATAATGATGAACATGCTAATAATATTGATTTGATATCACATACTGTACACAAATACTGATAGTCAACTCTGTACCCCATAAATAGGTATAATCAAAAATCAATCAATC
>NW_007806428.1:0-1058 GCF_000696425.1 Galeopterus variegatus | reverse complement strand
TATGGTCAATAGTTCCCTCGATCAGGGCTAAGAACAAATAAATACATTCTCTCAGTCTTTATTAGAGCTCCGGAAAGACCTCATGGAATAGAGAACTCTTCAGCAAAACTTTGAAGAAAACAGTAGTTAATTATGGAACATATGGGTAGATGGCATTCCAGACAGAGGGATGAGCATGCGCCAAGGCCAAAAGTAATAGAAGTCATTATGTGTTCCAGGCTGAAAGTATGGCTGAGTCACATAATGCAAAATACTGATAGCTTGGCTAGATATGAGATTGGAGAGGTAAATGCATCTGTATACTGAGGAAAACAAACTTTATCCTGAGAGTTTAAGAGGATCGAATGAGGGATTTTAAGCAGATCAGTGATAAGATCAAATTTTCTTTTTAGACATATCATTCTAATCCATTGTGGACAATTGAGGACAATGGGTTGAAAGAGGAGGCTATTTTATTAAAAGCAGAAATTATATGACCTAGAGCTCAAGAGTAAGATACAGGCCAAAGGTATTTGAAGCCGAGGCAATGGATATGGTGATCCATGGACAATATGAGCTGTGATGAACACTGGAGACCAGCAACATTTATGGAAAAAGAAGAGAACTCTACAAATAGTATCAGTTAGAATGGTCGATGTAGGACTAGGAGAGGGTAGTATCATGGAAACTAAAGAAGGTTAGAGTTTCATTGGGAAAAAATAATTTACAGAGATCGAAATGGCTAATTTGTAAAATAAAAAGTTGTATCAGTCAGAATCCTGGCAGGAGACAGAAGGCACATTTAAAAGGGGTGACTGAGGGTTTGGTTAATAAAGGGACTAGGAAGCCAACAAAGGATGGTAAAGCACACCCAGAACTAACAACAAATTCAGTATCATCAACACAGACCCGAACTGAAAAGAGCTATAGCTGTAGGAGGAACACAGTTACTGCTAAACCCAGCCCAGGAAGGAGGAAGCCAGAGGATTAAATGTCAAAAACCTTTCTTGTGTCACCCTCCCAACTCCTGCTTCTACCTTCCATTGGCCAAACTCAGCTTAAATCAAAGAATAAGGGAT
>NW_007806427.1:0-1058 GCF_000696425.1 Galeopterus variegatus | reverse complement strand
TTTTTTTTTTTCAAATTTTGGAATATTTGCAGAATACTTACCAGTTGCATATTGCTAATCTGAAAAATCTAAAATCTTTAATGATCCAGTAAGCATTTCCTTTGAATATCATGTCAGTGTTCAAAAAGTCTCAGATATTGGAAGTTTTGGGATTTCAAATTTTCAGATTAGAGATGTACAACCTGTTATAAAAAGACTTATACTCCACGATGAAGATAAATTTCATCCAGAAATGCAATGCTGTTTCACATCTGAAAGTCAATTGATATAATACACCATATTAAAGGAAAAAATGTCAAAAACAACAGGATCATTACAATACATGTAGAAAAAAATATTAGAAAATGTTTAGCACCTCTTCAGGATGAATGGTAAATAATGAACAGACAGGAACTTCCTCAACTTGCCTTAAGGCATTTATGAAAAACCCACAGCTAACATACTTGGCAGTGTGAATGAATGTTTTCTCCCTTAGATTAGACACAACATATGGTCCTATCACAGGATCTCTCCTTATTTCAAAGTGAACTATCCAAAAAAGAGCCTAAAATAATGACAGAGTAAAGAGCAACAAATGAAAATAACAATTCACATGCAACTATAATCTATACTAAAATTTACATACTTAAAAATTGATATCAATTATTTATTAGCAAAGAAAGCAAAAGATACTGCGTGATGCCATAAAGAATAACTTTTCCCATTAGAAAAAAGGTTGAATATATATAATGAGGGATATCCAGAACTTTCAATATAAGGGCAGCAACGAATTTTCAACAATTAACAAAAACTCGGCTCTACCATCTTGCAATGTGATGTCCTGCATCACTAAAGTCACCACCAAAGGAAGCCCTCACCACAAGTGTTCCTTGGACATTGGACTTCCAAGCCTCTGAACTGAAGAATCAGACTCAGGAGATGCAGCTGTCCCAGAATCAGAACAATTTGGAGGAAACATGGTGGCGGGAAGGGAGTGAACCGCCCGCGCCCTGCTCTGGCAGGATCCCAGAGGCCACTAGCAAGAAGAGGAACTCAGAAAGCCTGATGGTGAGTCAGAA
>NW_007806426.1:0-1058 GCF_000696425.1 Galeopterus variegatus | reverse complement strand
AAGAAGGATAGAATTTCTGCTTTAGTTTTTGGAGTGGGTAGAGACTCTAAAAGCTGTACCCAATTAAGGGTGATGGCCTTCCGAGAAGGAGATAATCCAAATCCTAGATAAGTAACTTCAGTGAGGGATATTTGGTCTTTAGAAGGTGAAATGCGGGGCCGGCCCGGTGGTGCACTCGGTAGAGTGCGGCTCTTGGGAGTGCGGTGGCGCTCCCGCTGAGGGTTTGGATCCCATATAGAGACTGGTTCGCTCACTGGTTGAGCACGGTACGGGCGTGACACCAAGGATTGCGATCCCGTTGCCAGGAGATAATTCAAATCCTAGATAAGTGACTTCAGTGAGGGATATTTGGGCTTTAGAAGGTGAAATGCGATACCCTTTGTCTGCCAGGAAATTAAGAAGGGAAGCGGTGTCAGCCTGCGATTGTTCCCAAGAGGGACTACAGAGCAAAATGTCATCTACGTACTGTAGGAGAGTTGACTGTGGGTGGGAAGAGTGAAAATGTTTGAGGTCTTGGGCCAGCACTTGGCCGAAAAGGTGGGGGCTATCCCGGCATCCCAGAGGTAAAACAGTCCAGGTAAGCTGCTCTGAATGACGAGTGTTGGGGTCAGTCCATGTGAAAGCAAATAGATCCTGTGAGGAAGGATCTAAGGGGATGGAGAAGAAGGCATCTTTTAAGTCTAAAACTGAGAAGTAAGTAGTGGAGCCTGGAACCTGGGATAAGAGGGTGTAGGGGTTAGGCACGAGGGCATGGATAGGGATTATGGCGGAATTGATTGAACGGAGATCTTGGACCAATCGATAGGAGCCATTTGGCTTTTTTACCACCAGTATGGGAGTATTGAAAGGCGATTGAGTGGGGCAGAGGTATCCCTCCCTGAGAAGGTCCTCGACAATGGGTTGGAGTCCATGAAGCGCTGTGGTGCTGAGGGGGTACTGAGACTGATTTATATATTTGGAGGGATCTTTAGCCAAATTGTTATGGAAACGCAGTGGACAGAAGAAGGGTTGGTGATATCCCAAATAATGTTGTTGACGGGATGAATTAAGGAGGGGTA
>NW_007806425.1:0-1058 GCF_000696425.1 Galeopterus variegatus | reverse complement strand
GGGCCATGGGCTCTGTGCTCCCTCAATGATGCTGTGATGGCAGGAGTGATGACAAGGCTCCCCTGACCGCGTGTCCCTTCACCCGATGTTACCTCCACATCTTGGCTGATTCGCATACTAATTCCATGAGGCAGGCACGATGACACAATCTGCGTTTTCCCAATGAGGAACCCAGGGTCCAGAGAGGTGCGGGGACTTGCCCGGGGTCACACAGCTTGGTTGGCCAGGTATCTGCTGTGCTTGTCACCCGAGGCCAACATGGAGGCCTGAAATGTGGCCCCTGTCTCCTTACTGTGCCCTGCTGGGGACAACTGGGGCGGGGGCTGCCCAGAATACTGTTCCTGGTGGCTGTGACAGGTGTCCACTCATGCACCCCTGCAGGAGAAAACCCGACTGGCTGAGAGAAAGCAGAGAAGGGCAGGGTGGCGGGCCCTGGGCCATGGCTGAGACGCTGGGTGTGGGCAGCTCAGACACGAACGTCTGTGGCCCCAGTTGTATCTGGCTCCATCAAGGGATGATCTACTGAAACTGTTTAAAGTTGAATTAGTTGTCAAGGTCGAGCAGCCAGGAGGCATCACAGACGGCGCATATTTCTGGCTCCTGTGACGATGCTGCTCCCCACCCTGTGATGTCCGCCACACCTGTGCTTCCCAGTACCCCCTCCTCCCTGGCCCCAAGGGCCTTCACATTTGTGACTCCAGGCCGAGGATATGCAGGGCACCAGACAGGCCTGGCTCAACCCCTAGCTCTGTCATCTTCCGGCTGGGGGACGCTGGGCAAAGAACACAACGTGGCTACAGAACCTCTCCAGCAACTCCCATCAGATGTGGGGTCCGGCCCCACAAACAGGGCTGGCCCCACCCTGCTTTGACCAATGGGATGTGCAGGAAGTGATGTCATGTGAGTTCTGGGCATCTTCCGCCATCACGAAGAAGCAGAGGGAGCATCACCTGGACAGCTCAGACGATTGCCATCAGGTGAGCAAGGCCATCTGGGACCCGTCAGCACCCGCCAAACAACCAACCAGCCCTGGGTGGCACGGGCAAGGCCAGCAGAAG
>NW_007806424.1:0-1058 GCF_000696425.1 Galeopterus variegatus | reverse complement strand
TAGATCAGGTTTGCCCACTTGCTTGAGAAAGATGTTCCAGTGAGGAACCCTGATCTCTCAGCCTCAAATACCCAGCTGATTGGACTACTACTACCCACCCCTTGGGGTGTCACCCCTGAAATTCTAGCTCAAGGTGCTTTTAAACGTGGATTATTTAAGGAAGTTCTCCAGGCCCCACCAAGAGGGTGGGTCAGACCCCAGTGGGAAGAGAAAATTTGCTTGAGGTTTTTTTTGGGGGGGGGCGGGGGAATCCAGGTTCCTTGCAAAAGAAAGGCCAGAATGCATTTGCTGGTCAGCATGAATGAATACTGAAATAACCAAAGATGAAAGGAAAATGCACAGCTAAAACTCAGAATACCACAAACAACAGGTATGATAGAAAGGAAAAACCATAATAATTCTAATCATAATAATTCATAATAAGAGAGAAAAAACAAAGAGAAGAATACTGTCTCTCTTAGATAAAGAGAGGTATTGAGCTAAACAAATGTTGAAGTGATAAAAATACTGGGAGGTACAGGAGGCTACGGGAGTGAACTTCACAACCATTCCATATTGCCAGAATGTCAGACAAAAGTCCAAAAGGTGAAATGTCACCTGCAAGATGCGCTCCCTTGGATTTAACTTTCCTTTTTAACTTAATTACATAAATTTAGATTAGGTGTTGCTTTAGCAATTCATGAGAAGAAAGTCTTAGAGCTTCAGATGTCCGCAGAGTTAGTATGCATCATGAAGGTGATTCAGCAGCTGAAAGTGCTAGTATAACATTTAAGCTGCACTGGTGCGGAAGTGCTGCCTTTAACCTGAAGGTGGCTGTAGTCTCCCTAGACTGTGTGTTGCAAGGGACTATAACTATAAATTAAGCAAAGGGATAGCACATATTTTATGAACTTCTGTTACCTAATGTCATGGATTCGCTTTAAAGATTTTTAATACTGAATTTCAGATGTCAGTTAAGACCTTGAACTCTAGAGCCAGACAGACTGGGGTTTAAGTCCCTGTTCTGCCCCTATTAGCTACAAGGCTCTGGAAGACTTTTTTTTTTTTTTTTTTTTTTT
>NW_007806423.1:0-1058 GCF_000696425.1 Galeopterus variegatus | reverse complement strand
ACATAGAAGGGTTGTAGTTGGGTATATTCTTGTGCACCCAGCTTCCACCCTTGTTTTTTGAGGAAAACAAGCAGTGGTGGGAGGAAAGTGATAGCCCAGGAGAAGACTGAACTGACTTGGGAAAGGAGGGGAACTGGGGAGAAGGACAGGGATTTGGGATCCTGGATTTTGAAGCGACAGCCAATAGGGCTTAGATACAGAATATGACAGAGTGTGTAGAATGTGGATACAGAATACGGCAGGAAGGGGAAATGAAGCATGTCTGCTAAGCCTCTGGCTTGGGCACGTGGGTGAATGGCTGCACCATTTACTGAACCAGGAAGCCTGGGGTGGCATCTTCACCGGGTGGGGAATAAAGACCCAGTTTGGGACCTTTTACATTTGGGAATCAGGAGAGGCAGTCCTTTCCTGAAAATGCACCATTGCTGGGAATTAGACGGAAGTGGAAGTGTCTGTCTGAAGCTGGTTGGTCACTGTCTGCTTTTGGTAGCTCTACATAAGCACAGCTTACATTGGCTCCCTGGATATGATTTAGGCCTGTGCACATGGGACAGAGCTCTGTGTCTACACACATGCTGGGCAAGCACATTTTCTCGAGGCCACTGAAAGCCTTGCTGGGCTGTGCCACCAGGAAACAGCACCCTCCCTTGCCCTGGGGGTCTCTCCTCATTTTTTCTTTCCTTCCTTCGTTCTTTCTTTTCTTCCTTCCCTCCATAATTCATCCCTCCCTGCCTCCCTCCCTTCTTTCTCTCTTTCTCTTTATTTTTCTTTAATATGTGGTTCTGGTCTTTTCCTGTCAGCATTTCTCCCCGGCTGCTTTGCTTTTGGGGGCTGGGTCAAGTCAGCAATAATGACAGTTCTGCCTCAATGAGAGCCTCAGGGTTCTTCAAACTTGGTCATATTATAACAATATCTAAACTCTTCTGTGTTCTGTCCCTATGTATCTAGCAGAGACATTGTCATTTGTAGAAATGTAGGGCACCTCAGAAGCACCCCTGTGTGCTCATTTTACAAATAAGGTGGCTGTGCCCCATACAGGCCAGACTCTGACTCCCAGG
>NW_007806422.1:0-1058 GCF_000696425.1 Galeopterus variegatus | reverse complement strand
AAAGGAGCTCATCCTTCATGGTCTCATAGTCCCTACAGGCAGGGACTGTGTCTCATTTTTCATCATTTCTAAAGGAGAGAAGAGTGTCTGGCACATAGTAGATGTTCAGGAAATGTCTGTGGATGAATAAATACATCTGCATGACATGGCGCCCCTGTTACGTCAGGTCCGGCCTGTGGGCCCACTCCTCCGTGACTCCACACTGAAATTCAGGGAAGAATTTGTAGCCTTAGGCTTAGGCCCTTTTCTGCCCCAGACAGATACTGCCGCTTCACCCCGGCTGACTGGTGTTCACAGTTCCACCATTAGAGATGCATTCCTTTGGCTGAGAGCTTTGTCACAACTGGATGCAGACATGCTCTCAGGCAGCTGTTACCAGTTCAGCATGAGCGAGAGCATCAGGTTTGAGCTGTCGTGGAGGAAGGTTGGGTGCAGACGGGAAGAGAACATGAGAGTGGCCCAGGTCTGCCAGTGGTGTGTGGGGAGGAAGCTGTCACCGAGGGAGGGTGGGAAGACACAAGGGCGGGGCTGGCCCGGGCATCGAAGGCAAACTTACCGGCTCTAGTGGCGCTGAGGTCTCCCCTTGCCCTCAGCTTTCTCAGGGACTGAAACAGTTTATTTGCCTGCTAGAAAAGGATAATTAGAGACAGGGCCAGTTCGTTTGAAAGAGGAGGTTCTGGTCAGTGTATAAGTTCATGGATGCGGGGAGGAGGTTGGGAGAGTTAATCTGAGTTGTGACAAGTGCACACTTTTAGAGACTTTGGCTCCCGTTCCAAATGTGAGCTGAATTATTTGCATGGTACTTGGATTAAACACGGCTGCTGTCGGTGTCCTCGGTAACACAGAGACAACACCCCACCGCTGCCTTCAGCCGTTCCTCAGTTCTTGGGCAGCCAGAGGATGCCTGACCTTGAGCAGATCCAGACGTGAGGAGGTTTTTGCCCTTAAAGACTTCGCAGTCCAAAGGGGTTTAATATATGGGCGGTGATAAAAATACTCTTCTTAGGGCAGAGACCAGCACTGTCCCATAGAAATACAGTACAAGCCACATTTGCACC
>NW_007806421.1:0-1058 GCF_000696425.1 Galeopterus variegatus | reverse complement strand
TCAAACGTAATTTGCCAAATTATAGAGAATTGGTGTTAAAAATTGCATCCACACATGGAGTCAAGCTTCCCAATTATACTTCTACCAAGATAAAGGACAGCATTACAAGTTGTTCCTTACACGTTCACACAACCATGAGTTTGGGGGCCATCAATACATTCCCCTTTGCTCACAGACAGGAGCTTTGTTGCAAAGTTGCCTGACTCTGTTCGGGGAAACCTGTCTTCAAAATAACGGGAATATGCTCTGGCACTGGTCCTATTAGTGATGTGCTCATAGGCTTCTCAGGAATTGCTTCTCAATGTGGCCTTTAGACAAACCCTTCCAGTACAAAGTATTGGAACCAATTCACCTACAAGTTAGTGTTATGAACAGTTGCTCTTGCAAAGAAGTCGAATACTACCCTACAGCAGTATTAGCTTGTCTTATAATTATTCACAGGGGCAGGGTGTGACTAAGGCTTGAAAAATGAGGCTTCTTTAAAAAAATTTTGTAGAATACAGTGTGAGGAGAGTTAGTGATAATTGTTGACTGCATATGCTCATATTTGCTCTTTCCACTATGGAAAATCCAGAATTTTATTTTTTAAGTTCAAAAGAGAAATAAAATGCAAAATAAAATACAAGATCCTGTTCACCAAGAAGCTGAAAATCTACCACCTACATGCCTAATTATCCTGAGTATTGTACCCCATCACTCCTAATGTGCAATGCTGTACACAAATTCCTTTCTACCTTCACTTAACAAGTAAAGGCAGGCAGTTTTGTATTGCATTCGAGGAATTCTCAAGATGCTGGGTCCAGGAACATAAGCATATGGAGCATATTGCTAAAAATATTAAATATGAAAATGCAAATTAATATTATCAAGTGTTATAATGCAAGACTTTCCTGAAAACATCAAGAAATGCTTTGCCGAAAAGAAAAAAAATAGAACTCTAACCTGGATCTGAAAGCAGCATAGGTGTTGGCAGAGGTAATCAAATCAGGTAGAAGAATGAGTTTAGGAAGGGCATTCTACACAGATGAAATTATGATAAAAGGACACCAAAATTGTAA
>NW_007806420.1:0-1058 GCF_000696425.1 Galeopterus variegatus | reverse complement strand
CAACATACACACCTGCTCTCCCAACAAGTCTCAGACTGCAGAGAATACTGTGGGTCCACTAGAAAATTCTGGGGTTTGATGTGGTTGGAATGTGTGCTACCCAGCTGCTGTCATGATGGCCGTTCTAATTGGCTGAGGATGAGTCTTGAAATGTCAGAGAAAGATTTATCTCTCAGCACAGATTCTCCCTCAAATAATTTTGCAATAGGCCATTGTGTAATGGATTGTTTGGAAGACAATACACAGTCTTGGGTGCCTTTGTGTTTTAGAATGAACTTGGTAGGCTTTTTGAAGCAAAAGGCTCATGGGAAGGAAACCCATGACTGACTTAGATACCGTATGGCACTGAGAACCACAGGCCTTGATTGCAAGGGACTTGGCTGTGTCTGTCCTTCAGGGAGCCACCCCTGTTCTTGTGGAGACTCAGCAGACAAGTGGGTAGAGAAACTTGCCTCAGAAGCTAGGGTTTACAAAGACATATGGGTCTTCACATCTGGGTCCTTTTATATCAGCAGCCAGGATTAATTTCAGAGAAGATATTTCATGAAAAATGGATTTTTCCCACTCTCAGTTTCCCAGGAAAGATATATTCTCTTGATTTGAAGGTGTCATGACTATAAGGTGCCTATTGATTTAGTAACAGCTTTTTAGGGTTGGAGGAAGAAGAAAGGTGGATACCATGGAAAATGCATATACAGATTCTAAGATAAATTTCTAATTCAGAAACATATGCACAATCCCAGCTGTATTCACAATAGCCAAGATGTGGAAAAAACCTAAATGTCCATTGAGAAATGAATGGATACAGAAAACGTGGTATATACATAAAATGGAATACTACTCAGCCTTGAAAAAGAAGGAAATCCTGCAATATGCAACAACGTGGATGGAACTTGAGGATGTTATACTAAGTGATATAAGCTAGTCACAGAAAGGCAAAGACTGTATGATTCCACTTGAAATAGCTAAAATAGTCAGATTCATAGAATTAAAGAGTAGAATGGTGGCTATCAGGGTCTGGGGGCGAGAGGAATGGGGAATTGTGAACCAACCCGCAT
>NW_007806419.1:0-1058 GCF_000696425.1 Galeopterus variegatus | reverse complement strand
TTGTCATCTTTGCAGGGAGACAGTGGACAGGGATGGTGGCCAGGGCTGATTCTGGACTCAGGTTCTCTGAGGATGAGCCTCTTGTTCTCTGACTTTTAAGCTGGTACCCTCAGGCACAGTGATCTCTCTAAGCCTCGGTTTCTTTATATGTAGAAATGGACTAATTCTAGTACCTACGTCATAGAGTTGGACTGAGCATCAATTGTAACAATCTGTTCAAAGTACTTAGCATAGCACCTAGTAATCACACAATAAGCGTTAGCCAGCATTAGCAGTCGCGGAGATGATGTGAGTGTTGATGGTAGCAGAGGCTCTCCCTACACTCACCAAGCTCAGGCATATTGAAAGCAATCAGTGTTACCCAGACATGGCTGAGTGAGTGAAACAGAGCTCACTTTCCAGGTCATTGTTTGCTGGCTCAGCTCCAGGAATTACCATTTGTGTTTCTAACATCACTGAGCCCTGGGGGAGTAGTATCACTGAGCCCTGGGAGAGTAGGACCCTCAGTTCCAGCCCAAGACTTTGCAGAACATTCCTCTTCCCAGAAAACAGCAGCTCACGGCTGAAACTCAACCCTGCATCCTCCCTATTGGATTGGATTCCATAGATTGGTTGCCCTAAAAGGTTGAAATTACAGTGTTCATGTTGCGATAAAAGTCCTTGCCTCGATGCTACCGTTATTTGTTAAAATGTGTAACAGCGGTCTCTAAGAACCTTGCATTAGGAGACAGTGGGAACACACCTGGGCCTTGGGCTGCCAGAAGTAATTGAAGCACCTCTGAGCTCAGGGGAGGGAGCAGGACAGATCTGCTGGACAGAGGGGCTGGGCTCTGGGGCTCACTGACGTTCTGAGTATAGGGTCCTGGAAATGGGGGTGGAAAGTGGGGGCTGCCACAGAGGGGCATGAAGTTGAACACAACGTAAACTTCCTTCCAGAGGAATGTAGACAGGGCCTTCTGGGCCTCAGCACAATTGGGATATTATTGACCCTGGCTACTCATCTGCAGGAATGGGGGTCTTGCTCAGAATGTCACAGAGGCCCGCCTGCCCCCCATCCA
>NW_007806418.1:0-1058 GCF_000696425.1 Galeopterus variegatus | reverse complement strand
GAGTATCTAAGGTAGTGAATCTTGTAGATTGTGTATTTTTTCTTCAGGTTTGCGAGAAAGTCAAGGGAAGTGTGGCTTTGATTTTCAGATGCTTTTATTAATTGGCATAAGCTCTGCTAGCTGCAGAAACAGATAACCCTCAAAGTCTCAGCAGCTACCCTAATCAAGCATGTTTCTCCTTCATGTTGCAGACTGTTACAGGCTGGGCAGAAGTGAGCCTGAGGTTTAGCTTTCTGGTGTCACCACCAGCTCCCTGGGGCGGGAGGCAGGTAGCTCTGTTGAGAGACAACAAGCCTGCTCTGGGGCTGCTGGGATTCATTAAGGTAACCCTTCAGTAGAAGCTAGTGTGGCAGATTATGTTTTCCACAGATGACCACACTAGTATCTCTTGGCCCACATGTTTTTCTAGAACCTTGTCTCCCTCCATCAAGGTCCCCTCCCCTTGAATCTGGGCATAATTTCACAACTGCCTTGACTTCAGAATACAGCAGAAGTGATGCTATGTGGCTTCTGAGGCTGGGTCATGAAAATATGGTGCATGTTTGCTTTGCTCTTATGGGACACTTGCTCTTGCAGAGCTCCTACCATGCTGTGAGGAAGCCCAAGCAGCCATGCCAGGTAGGCATTCTGGCTGACAGCTTGCTGAGGTCTGAGCCAACAGACAGAATGAACTGCCAGACATGTGAGAGGAGACACCTCCTGATGACTCTAACCTCTCATCTCTAGTTGAGGTCCCAGACATGTTGGAGTGGTGAGAAGCCACCCTGACTCTGCCCTGCCCTAATTCCAAATTCACAGGATCCATGAGCAGAATGAAAGGCTCCCATCTTAGGGCCCGTGGGATGCCTTTCCTCTTGTTCCTGGGCTCAGGAAGCCCCTGGCCCTTTGGTCTCTGTATTAGTCTATTTTCTGTTGCTTATAACAGAATAACTGAAATTGGGTAATTTATTGTTGCTATGTGTTGCTTCACCCCCCCACCCACGGATTTGTCACCCCGCTTCCCCTGGGTGATGGAGATGCAAAGGATTACTCAAAGCCCATCTCTTCTGAGCAGTGAG
>NW_007806417.1:0-1058 GCF_000696425.1 Galeopterus variegatus | reverse complement strand
TGCTATGTTCTTTTTTGAGGTATTTATCTCTTTGTAGAGTTCCTCCTTCAGCCTGGGTTTTTGTTTTTTTTTGGTTTTTTTTGTTTTTTTTTTTTTTCATTTCATTCTATCGGAGTTTTCTCGTATCTCATTGAGTTTCCTTAAGATTGTTGCTTGAAATTTCTTTCAGTCATTTTATAGGTTTCTTGTTGTGTGGGGTCTGGTAATGGAGAATTAGTGTATTTCTTTGGGAGTGTCGCATTTTCTTGTTCTTTTCATATTTCTAGTATACCAAAATTGATGTGTGGGCATCTGGTTGAGCAGTTACTTCTTCTAATACTCAAGAGTAGCTTTTTAGGAGAGAGACTTCCTCCTACAAATGTGCTCTATATTGACTGTAGGGTAGGGTGTTTTAGTTTTGGTTCTGAGTAGATGCAGTAGTGTAGTCTCTGTGTGGTTACTTCAATCATATTCGACATCAAAGTTGTCTGTGAGTGCCTCCATGGCCTGGGCACTGGGGCATTCATTTTCTTGTCTTCAGTTCTTTGCTGAAGTGAGGTATACTGGGTTGGGTCTTTGAAATCGTGGGTGAGATCTTGGGTTCTTAGAAGTGCTTGGATGCCCCATTACTATTTGGATGAGGAGAGTGACCCTTAGCAGCCTTGCTGGAACCCTGGCTAGTGTCTCATGACCCTGATAGGTGCTCTGGGGTGATCTGAAGTTCCTCAGCTTAATTGGATAACCCTGGGCAGGGTTACTAGGGGTTGGGATTAGAACCTTAGGCTTTGAGGGGGATAATGGGGTGCTCAGTAGCCCCTCAGCTAGAATGGGTGACTCAATGGTGTCACTGGAGCTCTGGCAAAGCCCTGTACCCCCAGGGGAGTTGTTGAGATGATACTCTTTAACTTCACTGTTGGAGTTGGCAACATTGAGTTGGGTTACTGGATTTGTGTGTGGGGTTCTGCACTCTGAGGAGGGACACTGAGATGGTATGCAGCACCACTGTTAAAGTTGGGTACTCTGGGAGAGGTATTAGTAGTTTTGGGTGGGAACCTTCACCCCAAGACGGATGCTGGGGC
>NW_007806416.1:0-1058 GCF_000696425.1 Galeopterus variegatus | reverse complement strand
GGAGCTGGCCAGTATGGGAATCTAAATCTTTCTCCCTATATTTGAAATCATCTTTGGATCACTTATAATATCTAATACAATGTAAATGCTATGTAAGCAGTTGTTACACTGTATTATTTTTCATTTGTATTATTTTTTACTGTTGTATTGTTATTTAAAAATTTTTTCCTAACGTTTTTGATACCTGGTTGGTTGAATCAGCAGTTGTAGAATCCATGGATACTGAGGGCCAGCTGTATATCAGATTGTCAATTTTCCCATAGCCTGTTTAAATATTTGTGTTTTTTATCTTTCTATGATTACTGAGCCTTATAAAAATTTCCGCTTTTTTGCTGGTGCTTGTTTTCTGTTTGTTAGAAGGAGATCCTGGCTCCTGCGTTCTTCATTGACCTTACAGAACCGATATATCCCTGATGGGATTTCTGATTCTTTGTATTTTGTTAACATTGGAACTCCAAAACTTTTTACCTCAAGAGTGCGGGGGAAAGTTTATGGAACCTCCCTGTGCAATCCTGGCTGCAGTTCTATGTGACCAGTTTCTCCCCAAACAGGAGACTGAGTAGGGAGGGAGTCTGTCTACATAGGGTTATAGTTTTATATACATATGGCTTTTGTCTTTTTCCCTACATCTACTCAGATGGATAAATTATGAAGTAAAACACATAAGCATCTGGGCTTTTGTGAGGCTAAGTGTGGCATTTTTTAAGGTGTTGGGATTTTGGAAATATGCTCAATAGTATATGCGGGCTGTCACGTCTACTCTTTCTAGAACATGTAGAAATTGATCCTTCTGGTAACACTGCCCTCTTGTGGGCTCCCCTGAAAATGCTACTTCCTTTTACAGAGATTGTAACCTTAGTATTTCCTTTAATTCTCAGCGTATCACCGAAGCAACACTGTATTCTGAGAAGAAATGGGGTAACCCCTGCACCCTAACTCAGTCATTCTGACGCATGGCCCCCGTGCAGCATTACCTGCGCCCAGATTTTCACAAAACCTCTATTGCAAACAGCCCTTTCAGCAATTGTCAGCCACCCTTCTTGCACTAGAAGCCAGAC
>NW_007806415.1:0-1058 GCF_000696425.1 Galeopterus variegatus | reverse complement strand
ACACCCCTTCTCTAATCTCCCCACCCCTCTCTGTTGCTTTTCTTTTCCCTTTTCTATTTTTATTTTCATACATCTCAATCTGTGGTATGTGTATATGTCAGTCTTTCCTTCTTGTCCAGGACATCTTGATAGTCTTATTTAACTCTGATTCTCAGGGCTTAGACTCAGTGCTAATTCCTGGCATATGATTACAGTCAATGATTGTTGTTTAATTTGCCAGAGAATAAATGCATGAAATATGTAATAAAAGAGAAATGAGCATCATGTGGGATCTTATATTAAATGACTTCTGAGATCATTTCCATTCTTTTTATCTTATGACTACTCTAATTTTACATTTTTTTTGGTAATGTATATGAAATAAAGAGCTATATCAATATTGTGTGGAAAGGCACATAAAATAGTATATAAAGAAATTTATTCATGCAGCTATTACTACTCTTTAAATTAGTTTCTCTCTTGCAATCTTTTTTTATTAGCCTTCTAAAGCATTTTAATATTTATTTTCTGTTGAACTTCCTTTTCTTGGACTACCTTTTGCATCCTCTGGCCTTGGATGAGTCACTTTGAAGAGTAAACATGATTATAAGAATTCAAAGTATTATTATTGTTAAGTAATTTCAAAGTTTTTTCAAATCCACACCCACATTTTATCGAGCCTTATCTATTAGCTAATATTTATAGACAGACATCTTTATAATATTCCCTTTGTTGTTGAGGTGTTTTGAATACAATTTTGGACAAAATATTTTATGAACTTTATAATTATAATAGTGTTTTACTGTTCTAAACCACTCAAATTTATTCATCATTGCTCTGACATTTGATTTTGTTTATTGGGATTTTTATCTTTAAAAATAAAAAAATAGTAATCTATGTTATTAGCTTCACAACTTTCTATTTCTCATTCCAGATTTTTATTGAAGTGAGCTTATGGGTTCAATGAGTAATGTACTATTTCATTTCAGAGTATTTATGCAGGTTTTGCTTTTCTGAGTGAATTAATTTAAGCAAATGCTCAGTGTCATTGTGGACTCTACTATGTAGATGTAGGTCCT
>NW_007806414.1:0-1058 GCF_000696425.1 Galeopterus variegatus | reverse complement strand
GTTTGGGTTCAGAACGGCTCAGGCAGCAGCTACAGACTGTGTCAGGTGGAGTGGGTGACACTGAGGGCCTGGAGGAGGGCGTCCATGCACAATCCAAAAGACCTACACCACTCCGGGGTCAGTGGGGTTGGGGAACAGCTGGAGTCTGGAGGTCTGGATGACACGGTCACCCACCTCATGGACTAGTCCTGGCTCTGCCAAACCACTAGCCCGATGTCCTCAAGTAAATCACTTCCCCTTTTGGAGCTTGGAGTAAAATGAGGGCGTTGAACTAGCTCAGTGGTTTTCAAATTGGTTTTTGTTTTTTTTTTTTTTTTGGCCAAAGAGGCCAACGTTTAAACTTAATTGTACAGAAACACAACCTAGAAAAGAGATGAAAGAGGAGCTGTTCTGTTTCAAGCAGGGATGTTATTCCTGAGGTCCTGGAATCTTGCAATTGCCATGTGATGTCAAAATCTCCTTTAAGCTGTAATGTGCCGTGTAGGAGAACGTCTGTGTCATATGTCAGTCTTGTGGCTTCAGCATTTAGCCAACCACATACAATCTTAAAAAGATAAACTCTCTTCATACTTATTAGATACTATAAGAAGCAGCTAGGACAGGAAATAAAATGGTGACTTAAGGTCTGTAGGGAAGGAAAATTTGCTTCCTTCTACTGTCCTAGGTTCTTTGGCTGGTCTACGAATTAAATTGATGTAAGATAGATTAACAGGAGAGAAACTATTTTAATTATGTACACAACAGTTTTTTTTTTTTTTTCCTTTTTGTCTTTTTGCGTGACCGGCAACGGATCGCAACCCTCAGTGTCGCGCCCGTACTGGCCTGGGACCGGCCACAGGATCGCAACCCTCGGTGTTGCTCCTGCCCCTTGCTCAACCAGTGAGCGGCCGGTCTGTATGTGGGATCCGAACCCTCGGCGGGAACGCCACCGCGCTTCCCAAGCGGCGCACTATAGCAGTGCGCCACCGGGCCGGCCGTACACAACAGTTTTAATGATGTACACACACACAGGAGTCCCACAAAAATACGAGACTAAAAGACGAGCCAGATGAACAACG
>NW_007806413.1:0-1058 GCF_000696425.1 Galeopterus variegatus | reverse complement strand
TCACAGAAGGGGCAGCAGGACTTGGGTTCTGAGGGACACACAGGGGTTTTCTGGCTGGAGTAGGGAAAGCTGGGCGCCTCAAACAGATGCATATACATAGCACAAGGCTGCGGAAAGCCTGATGTTTGGGGGACTGGATTGTTCCGAGGCAGCTGCGGGGAGCAGAGGCCTAACGAGGAAAGGCTCCGTCACCACACTAAGGACCTTGGGAGTGGGAGACACAGGGGTATTCACAGAGGAGGTGTGCTGAGTTTCTCTGTTCCTTGTTTCTCAGACAACATGATTTGGGAGAAATAAAAGAAAAATGAGGGCCGAAAATAAGACACTGGACTCCAGGCAGTGTCTCATGGAGGACCATCGTTTGGGGACCCAGGTGGATTCCGCCCAGGCAGGGTCACAGGTATGTAATGACGCTTTCACCGGGTTTCCTAGAAAGGAAGTGTCCCTCTCTCCCTAGATCTGACAGGATGTGCCTGTGCTGCCACGGCAGGAGCCAGACCATGAGAGGGAGCTGGAGACTAGACCCGTCATGGAGGAGAAAGGGGCACAAAGAAGGAAAGTGTGAAATGGCATCCTTGTGTCTTCCTTTAAGCCAAGTCCAGCCACCCTTGCTGAAGCCAGTTTGGATCTGGTTTTCTGTCGTTTTCTGGCATGAATTCTATGGCTTCATCCCTCATCCAGCCTAGAGTCAGTTTCCCTGTCTTCACTGGGCCCCTGAAATCATGCTCTCCCCGGCCTGCTGGAGCTGGGCTCACGAGCTGACATTTGTACCTGTCTCCAAGACCCTCCTCGGATCATCCCAGGCACCGCTGCCCCTAAGCCTAGAGCATCCCATGCCTGAGGAAAGAAGACTAGAGAGACTGCTGGAAAGATCGGGGGTGGGGGGCCTCCGAGGGGCGCAGACACGATGCATGTGAGTCAGAGGTTGTCTGCTCATCCTGTGTCCCGACAGGGCCCTCCACGTGGCTGGGGCGCGACAGGCCTGCTAGAATCACCCCTGTCAGTCTTGACGGCTACCTCTGCGTTCTCACCCATCGCCACGAACGTGGAAATAGCTC
>NW_007806412.1:0-1058 GCF_000696425.1 Galeopterus variegatus | reverse complement strand
AAAATGGGATATTTATCTTTTTATTATCAAGTTCTAATCTTTTTTTATATATTCTGGATACTAGCTCCTGCTAAGATGTAAGATTGGGCTGGCCCATGGCTCACTCAGGAAAGTGTGGTGCTGATAACATGAAGGCCACGGGTTTTGATCCCATAAAGGGATGGCCGGTTAGCTCACTGGGTGAGTGCACTGCTGACAACACCAAGTCAAGGGTTAAGATCCCCTTTCCGGTCATCTTTAAAAACAAAAACAAAAACTGATAAGATATAAGATTTGTAAAATTTTCTCCAATTCTGTGGTTTTCTTTTCACTTTCTCTATGGGATTCTTTGAATGACAAGTTTTTAACTTTGATAATGTTCAGTTTGTCCATTTTTTCTTTCGTTGCTTGTACTTTTGATGTCACGCCTAGAAAACCACTGACTAATCTAAGATCATGAAGATTTACACTTACGTGTTCTTCTGAGGGTTTTCTGACTTTAGCCCGCCCAGTTTGGTCTTGAGGCACCCAAGGGGAAAGGCTGATGGGACCCAGAGCCCGTGCTGGGAGGAAGGGGGTGCTGTGGGGTGTGAGAGGAGGAGCATCTGGCAAGCAGGAGTGACCTGGATGGGACCCAGCTGGGAAGGGGCACCTACGCTCCCAGGATCAGTGAAGCGACCCTCGAGGAAGGTGGCGAGTGGAGAAGCACCTGGAGGACTGAATAAGCACATCTGGAGGTGGTTTCTGGGATAAGAAAGTCTGGGGCAGAGCTGTGAGGAGCCTGGAAAGGGACTGTGAAGTGATACACTCTCCCCTGCTGTCCATTCCTTGCCCACTTCCAGAGCCCTGGGGTCCCACACCCCGGGTCAGAGGTTGAACTGGCACAGGAGGGGCCAGGGCTGGGGCTGGACAGTGGCCTCTCTGCTCTGCCAGGTGCCTTGAATTCTCTGACAACTGCCATGAAGGGTCACACAGGAGCTGCATGGGCACCAAGCGAGAGCCCCGCCCATTTCCCCGGGGGGGTGTGTCCCTCCCTGGGGTGGGTGGGGCCAGTGACCCGCAGCTTTCATTGTGACCCC
>NW_007806411.1:0-1058 GCF_000696425.1 Galeopterus variegatus | reverse complement strand
ACAAAAAAGAAATTAAAAGTTGGAAGGGGCTCGGCAAATGTAATTTGATTTTTTTTTTAATGGAGTTGCTGTCCGGTTGATCTTTTAGTTTCTTTTCAACTCTAATTCTCTCATTTCTGGCATGGATCAGGGGCAGGTGTTTCTAAACACAAATTAATGCTCATTTACATTTAAAATGATCACTTCTTTTCATTTCTACATATGTTTGGTAGGACAGCTTCCTGACATGACTCAAATAATTCTGTTGGGCAAACAAAATCATGTCTACTATCTTGGTTGTCTTTATCTGGCTTGAGACACTACAACCTTTCAACACAACATTATCAATTATTTTCTTTGAAAATACAACTATCCCTATTTTTTTATTTATGCTAACTTTCTTAGTGCCAATATATATGTTCAGCACAAGCTTCAAGCTTCTTTGAGCCTCTACACTTTATTTCTGTTTACCCTCTCTGAGAACAAAAGGTTTAGACATCAGGAGTATTTGTAGGAAAAAAAAAAGGGCGGGAGGAGAAATACTAATGATACAAGTAATTCTAGATAAAATTAATGACAAGCTGCTTGTGGTTTTCTCAGAAGCTAAATGCATTGTATTATCTAATTAATGCATGATCTGGGTAAGAGAATAACAGCAATAGCCTATTTTACTATTAAGGGAATGAATTCAACTTACATCAATATAAACATAACAATGGGAATATGAAGAAAAATAATATAGTTTAAAATTAAACCTCTACAGCCGAGATGCAGAAGCTCTAAATTCAAAAGTTCCTAACTCTGCAAATATCAAACAGTGTGGCAATAAGCATTTAACACATGGAGGTCCTTTTTCTATCTCAAATGAAATAGAAACAATAGTCCCTGTTTTACTTATTTTCCACTGCTCCCCAGCATTGTTGTAATGTTAAAATACCACATGCGAAAATAAATGGAAGAGGGGGATCATGAAACAAATATACTGTATGCTCTGTAAATCATGTACCTCTCTCTCTCTCTCTCTCTCTCTCTCTCTCTCTTTTTCATCCCCCCACACACAATCACAATACTTCCAATGA
>NW_007806410.1:0-1058 GCF_000696425.1 Galeopterus variegatus | reverse complement strand
GCCAGTTTGACTATAATCTTTTTGGATTGAATCTGTTTGGGGATCTTTGGGCTTTCTGGATTTGAAGGCCTGAATCTCTCCCTGTACCTGGAAGTTTTATGCTATTATTTCCTTGAATAGGTTTTCCATGCCTTTTCCTTTCTCCTCTCCTTCTGGAATACCCATAATTCAGATGTTTGTATGCTTGAGGTTGTCTGCTAGCTCTCTTAGATTTTCTTCATTTAAAAATGTTTTTTTCTTTTTTTTTTCCTTTCTTTGTTGGTCTGGGTTATTTTTTAAAAGGCCATCTTTGAAGTCTGAAATTCTTTCTTTTGCTTGTTCTAGCCTGCTGTTCAAGCTTTCTGTTTTGTTTTTTATTTCATTGAGTGAATCCTTCAGTTCCAGGAATTCTGCTACATTGTTTTTTAAGGTATTAATCTCTTTGTAAATTTTCTTCTTCATTTTCTGGATATTTTTTCTTCATATCCTGAGTATTTTTCTTGTTTCATTCTGTTCTCTAATTGACTCTTCTCCTTTCTCTTTGATTTTTCTTAAGATCAGTCTTCAGAATTCTTTTTCAGACATCCCAAGAGTTTCCTGCTTTATGGGATCTGGTACTTGAGAATTACAATATTCCTTCAATGGTGTCATATCTTCTTGTTTATTTGTAATTCTATTATTTTTGTTGATGTTTGGTCATCTGGTAGGACACTTTTTTCTTCTATTACTCTAGAATAGGCTATGAGTGGAAAGACTTCTTCCTCTATTTGTAGGCTCTGTTGGTGACTCTTCTTGTATTAATGCAGTCGAGTGTGCAGAGGGCTGCCTTGGCTCCTGCCTGGTGGGTGGTCAGGCCTCTCCAGGGCTCAGGCATGGGCTGGCAGCCATGGTGCGGACAGCATGTAGACCCAGCACTCACTTGGGCTCCCACTCATTTGATAGGCCTGATAAGCAACTAGATTCAGAGGCTAGAAAGCCCAAAGTCCAGAGAAAACATCTGGTGATTATTCTTTGATGGTGGCTTTAAAGCAATGTATGGGTCTCATATTGCAAAAAATGGTGGGGCAGAGACTAACCTC
>NW_007806409.1:0-1058 GCF_000696425.1 Galeopterus variegatus | reverse complement strand
CTTGGTGTTATCAGCACCACACTCTCCCAAGTGAGCCACGGGCCGGCCCTAAACACACTTTAATAAAGTTGAAAGTCCAGATCCCATTATTATTTTCTGAAGTTATGATTATGTTTATAAAATGAATTACATGTTATCTGTAAGGATAAAATATGTATCATGTTTATGGAAAACAAGCACTGTTCCTTGTTTTAAACAACAACTTACAGAAAAGAAAAATCTGGTTCATAGAAACAGCTTGATGCTTAAAGTTCAAAGTTCCAGGTTTGATTTCTAGCAGTCACTTATTAGCTGTGAATTGTCAAAGTCAATTAGCTGTGAATTGCCAAAGTCAATCAGTCTAGTTCAGTTTCCTGAAGCGTAAAATAAGGTAAGACCTCCCTCAAAACATCATCCTGAGGACTGGATGGGGGAAAATTAAGTGAATGCATTTTGCTACTAGAAAAGCACTATATTTTAAACAGATTATTTAATTTTACCCACTCTGCCAAACACCAAGAAAATCAATTACTGACCTCTTCCCGCCAAAAAACATTTCTAATTACTTATATTTATTTGGAGTGATTACAACACAATATATTTCTGTTACTTGCATATTTGTTTTGTGTTCCATCTTAGAACAATAAGTTTGTAACTGAACATACCATGGTTGGTCTATGATACATACCACTGCTATGTACTTAATTCCACATTCATTTTTTTACCATAAACATAGAGAGCTTGACATTAGATCAAGGGTAGGTAACCTTTAAGATTTAAAACTGTTTTGGTCATAACAGTACATTGTCTTTTTTAACCAAAATTAAAAGGTCTTAAAAAATACCTTTTGTATATATTACTTTCCCCTTTAAATACCGTTGGATTTCAATGCTCCAAATACAAAAAGTTAAGTAGAATTATAAAACTATGGGTTTATTGTACAATTGTGGTTGTACCTTTTGTGAAAGGATTATGATATAATTACAAGAAAATACCTGCTGAAAAATCTGCTAGCATCGGGCCAGCCCGGTGGCGCACTCGGTAGAGTGCGGCGCTTGGGAGTGCGGCGGCGCTCCTGC
>NW_007806408.1:0-1058 GCF_000696425.1 Galeopterus variegatus | reverse complement strand
AAATCTTCCATTCATGTAAAACTCAGCCAGAGTCCTGCCTAAGAATTTCATAATACAGGCAGAGAGCTGTTTGAGAAAAGAGCCACAGATAGTTGTGCTTTGTGTTTCGGGGCCTCTTCCAAAAAGAGAAGAGTCTTAAGCACAGTTTGGCAAAGAGGAAATAGTTTGGCCTTTTAAAGGAGCAGCAGGATGAAATATAGCAATATTAATGCACAGGAGGCTTGCAGTAATTAGAAAATATAGTTCAGTTAATCTACTTTTCTGAGAGACATTCATTATTTGCTATGATAAATTCATTTAACTCCTAACCTGGCATTTGTCCTGTGTAAGTGTATTATGTTTTAGCTGTAACAGTTGCTGTTTAAGGTTATGTCCCTGTAGTCTATTAAGTAAAGCAGGTTAAGAAAGCATTTGCCATCCTGTAAAACTCTTGTTCTGGCTGAGGCGATCTAGGGGTATCTTTGAGCATGTAACATTGGATCTTTGAACTCTAGTTAGAACTTCTTATGTGATGTATTGTTAAATTTCTTTCTTTTAAAGAAATGTAGTTCTTCATGTTCTTTCACCAGCTCTATCTAGAATGGAGACTATTGGTAGAAAGGAAATTTAAAAACTGATTTTTTAGAGAGGAAGCAGTATTGGCTTGGTTTTTCTTCTCTGAATGCTTCAGATTTAACCACTCCACTCATATTCATATTTCATATAAACAAAAAAGCAAATGTTTAAATCTCTTCATTCTACTTTGTTTAAAGTAAAGCAGATCTGAAGTTGCTACAGGCAGAATTACTGTTCCAATTCCAGAAAGAAGTGAATTTATGAGTTTATATCATAAACTTCAGAAAGTAAGAATGTACTAACATCACTCCTGCTTTACCCTAATCTTGTGCAGGAAACCTGGAATTCTAAGAGGTATAGCCCTGCTTCTCCAGAGGAGTTTAGTACAGAAGCTAAAGGGAAAGCTGTCCCCTACCTGCACATTGTGATTTCAGCTTAACACCACTGTTAAATCCAAAACAGAGATATTCTATATAAATATCTCATAACTTTATATATTTTTT
>NW_007806407.1:0-1058 GCF_000696425.1 Galeopterus variegatus | reverse complement strand
ATCTTGGCCCTTCCTGGGCAGGGAGCCTAAAGCAACCCCATCCAGCCTCTGGATACAGGCCGAAGACCCTCCCAACTATGGAGCACGGCCTGTGGCCCACCAAACCTGGGAGCTCAGGCAGTGGCCTCACCTGAAAAGAGAGTCAAGTGAGAAAACCCATTCAGCCTCAAAGGATGAGCAGCAGCCCTGCCCAACAACAGAAATGGACACCCAGATTCATGAGGTTCCAGTGCTCACCAAATAGATTGAACTTGAAAAGGTCTGCACCAAGACACATTATGATTAAGTTGTCAAAAGTCAAAGACAAGGAGAGAAGTTTGAAAGCAGCAAGAAAAGTGACTCATCACATATAAGGTAGTCTCCATAAGATTATCAGCAAATTTCTTAGCAGAAACCTCACTGACCGGGAGAGTTTGGAATAATATATTCAAAATATTGAAGGAAGAAAACCTGGCAACCAAAAATACTATATTAGGTAAAACTATCCTTCAGAAATGAAGACAAGATATAGGCTTTTCCAAACAAGCAAATGCTAAGGGAGCCCATCACCACTAGATCTGCCTTAGAGGAAATGTCAAAGGTAGTTCTTCAAGCTAAAAAGAAAGAGTGCTAATTAATAATGTAAAAATTTGTTAATGGATAAAACTTACCAGTAAAGTTAAGTATATAGCCATGTCAGAATTATCTAATGTTGCAATGGTAATGCATAGATTAATTTCAACTCTGGTATAAAATTTTAAAAAATAAATAAATGTTTTAAAAATAAGTATAATGACAATAATTTGTTACTGGATAAATTATATTAAAAATAGTAAATTATAACATTAAACTAAAAATGGGAGGGGAAGAGAAGAAAAAGTATAGAGTTTGTGTATGTGAAAAAGTTAAGTTGTTACTAGATTAAAATATTATGTGTTGTAGGATATTTTATTTAAGCCTCATGATAACCCCAAAGAAAAAAACATGTGTAGTATATACACAAAAGTTTAAGAGAAATAAATCAAAGTATACACCAGAAAATGTCATCAAATCATAAAGAAAGACAGTAAGAGAGGTAA
>NW_007806406.1:0-1058 GCF_000696425.1 Galeopterus variegatus | reverse complement strand
CCCACAACAGACCCATCTACATCTCCTACTGGCTGAGCATCACCTTGGACAGGCACACATTGGGCTATGCATGGTCTCTGGCTAACATTCTTCTAAGGCTTCTCTGTCCTAAATCACCCAGACCAAGCTAGGCCAGCCCAATCTCCCTCCCACCAATCTTTGGGGTCCTGTTCCCAGGGCTGGTGACTGGTTGGCTACTTTCCAGTTCCTCAAAAGCATTGCGCACTTTGCAGCCTCAACACCTGCAGCACACAGTTGCCTCGTCCCCTGCTCACCACCACCCCTTCCTTGGTCACTTCCTGCCTGTCTTCCAGGGCTCAGCTTGGAGGGGTGCTCCATTTAGGAAATCCTCCCTGGCCTCCCTGCATTCACATGTGAGTGCATGCACCTGCACCCACACACCCACGGCCGAGGCTACCTTTCACAAGTGCTCTTGCACCCTGCATGTTTCCTCCATACATTGCAATTGTAATTAATTTGCTGTGCAACTCAGTTGTTAACGACTGTCTTCTCCCACTCAAGAAGGCTTCCTGAAGGCTGGAGCCACACCCATCTTGTTCATCAATGACTGTCCAGTGCTTATAACAGGTTTTTATTTAGCAGGTGTAAGTTCAGTAAATATTTGCTAAATGAAGGAATAAATGAACCTCAGTTTCCTCATCTATAGAGAAAATAATTTTTTTTTAAAGTGTGAGGATTAAATGAGATAACAGAAGTGACACATCCTGACCCATAATAAGATTTTGCTTCTGTTCTTTTGGTTGTCTGTTCCCTAAACGGAGGGACTCAAAAATGAAATCAGCTGCCTTCTGTGATGGTACACTTTCTGTCCTTCGGTCAAGCAAAAGGTGGGTGAAGGGGTGGCCAGTTAGCTCAGTTGGTTAGAGCACTGTGTTGGTAACACCAAGGTTGAGGATCTGGATCCCTACACCAGCCAGCCACCAAAAAAAAAAGATGGGTGAAAACTTTGCAGGAATATTGTAGAAGGAATGGGCACTGAGTCTAGATGAGCAGTTCTCAATTTTGGCTGCACATGAGAATCAAATGAAAATTTAAAT
>NW_007806405.1:0-1058 GCF_000696425.1 Galeopterus variegatus | reverse complement strand
TATTTCTTATTACCCTTCCTTTCCTATGCCCTGTATTATAGGGGGCTGCATATTCTAGGATCTCTTTCTTCTGGTCTCATAGGAAGTTTGGGTAATTGGTGGCAATTATGGAAGATTGGAGGTAGGAGGAAGGGAGAAGCCAGGGTACTTCTTTCCCTCCCTCTTTCTCTCTGCTTCTTATGTGTCTGGCAGGTGTTACACCTCCACCATGGCTCAAGATCTTTCCAAGCTGTGTTCCCAGCTCTCATCAACCCCTGCCCTCCTTCTAGCACCTTCCTAACAGCCCCGGTGTCTGGGGTCTGGAGTCACTCCCGCTGTTGTCTTTCTGCTTCTGCTAATCTCTAGGTTACCTCACCACCTCCTTTCAGCTTTTTATCATTTCTGCCCCCTGTATAACTAATTTCTTCTTTGATTAAATTAACTCTATTTGAAAGAATTAAAGTGATTTTTCTTTTTCCAGCTGGACCCTGACTGATGAAGCATCTATCCACCCTAAGTCACTTATATAACCACATGTAAGGTGTGATTCCAGTGCCTAAGCAAATTAACTTTAATCATATGTATTCTTTCTGAAAAACATACTCAGCTACAGTCAACGTTTTCTAAAATATAGACCACCAACTATGATAATTTTTCCCTTTGTCAGAATTACTATTGAGGATAAATGGTTATGAAGTAGTATATTAGCTTTTGAAAATATTTTTTAATTGTTGAATTTAATTAACCAGTCACTCCACAGAAGAGTAATAGAATACTATTTCTAGATAGATCTCTAATCTACAAATAATTGAAGCCTGTGGTTTATCTTTATTTTGCAATGTTCTAAATGTCTCAAAAAGAAACTTCCTCACTCTGGAATATATTATGGCACACAGAAAAATAAGTATATTCTCTAAATTGTTATGTAATAAACAGTATTGTTTGTCTCTTAGAAGCTGGTATAAGAATTCCTCATACAGCAAGGATGGCCTCTTTTGACAAATTGCTTGTAAATTTCTTGAGATGGGAAATAAGTTCTCCACAAAGGGCTGGGGGATTTCAAATTCCTGGGGGAAAAT
>NW_007806404.1:0-1058 GCF_000696425.1 Galeopterus variegatus | reverse complement strand
AGTCGATTTCACACTGACAGTTCTGCACACTGATATGCTGTAAGCTACACATATGCGTGCACACAACCACACATGTGCATTTGGATAAGAACTCTAAACAAAGACTGTTAAACAACCAATTATGAATTAATGTATTTTTTTTGGTTTTAAAGGAAACATTTCATTTCTAATAGTTATTCAAAGATACTGATGCATTGACTTCCACCATCTAAAGATGCTGTGATTTATAGAAAATGTAAGAAGTATATAAAAAATATATAAGTATGACAAATTTAAGCAAGTAATGTCTGGTAATCAACTAAGATAATCTTCATTCAGTGAAACCAATGAATAAAATTGACTATGAAAGTGTCATACAACCATACATGTGCATTTGGATAAGGACTCATTACAGGAAGTAATGTCTGATAATCTCCTAAGATAATCTTCATTTAGTGAAGCCAGTGAATAAAATTGATTATAAAAGTGTCATTGCATTACAGTGAGCACATTCTCACCTACATATGGACATTGGTTTGATTTCAATTAGCCATTCAAGTATACATATATATATAAGCATCCAACTACATTTTGCCATCCTATATCTATATAATATGTGCATATCTTTTTTACATGCCAATTTTTGTGAAAATTTCTTCTAGGGTTCTCGGGGTCCTATAGGACCACCTGGTCGAGCTGGGAAACGTGGTTTACCTGTAAGTTCTCTGTTTTTCTGTAAAACATATGTTTTCTTACTTAAAATGTACTCCTAAAGAAGTATGATTTAAGATTCATAAAAAATATCAAATTCCTCAAGCTTAAACAAAAACATTAATTTAAAATAATGAGTACATATTTGTTTCTCTTTTTTAATTGAAAAACAATTGATTAAACATATTTGTGGGGTACAGATGCTTCTATCATTTTAACACAGCTCCTCTGAATTGAACTATGAATTCTTTCAATAATCAATGAAGTCTTTCAGAATCACAGTTTTTTCCCAAAATAATAAGAATAATAGTGCATTTCTCTCATAGCTGTTCTTAAAATCACAAAGGAAAATGGATTTGAAAGCTCTT
>NW_007806403.1:0-1058 GCF_000696425.1 Galeopterus variegatus | reverse complement strand
TAAAATACCTTGCTCAATAACCGTTTGTGGAATTAATGAAACCAAGAATGGACAGCTATGAAAAAGGCCGATTGTATTGTTCAGTGCTCTTTTTTCAAATTCAAAATGTACGTGGGGATGAGGAGAAAGGAAAAATCCCTGTTAATTACCAACTTGAACTTTGCCACCTTAGTCCAGTCAGACTACATTAGAAGTCTCTGCACAAGGCAGACTGAGGGTGCCACTCTGAGGTCCCCGGGGCTGCTGGTGAGAGCATTTGATGACTTCTCACCTCTATACCTCTCTGTACTTTTTTCTCTGGTTTCCTCTTTTCCTGTTTATGTCATAATTAGCTTGTGGCATCCACCGTCATTGCCTGGTTCCCGCTAGTATTAGTCAAGGAGGGACTGACCCGTTTTTAGGTTCCTGTTACGAATGTGAGTACACCGACAGAAACTTCCGAGAACAAGGAGAGGGCAGCCCAGGACAGTCAGCCAATTACTGCTGCCTTATGGAGTGCCTGGCTTTGCGTATCTCATTCTGCAGCAAAACTTTTATTTTCATCTAAGCATTGATATCTTTGGGAAATCCTGTATTTAACATTTTAATGACATTCCATTAGGGCCCTTCTCAAACTGGTTTTTGGTTTTAAATTACAAGGAAAGGTGTAGGTATACACTGAATATTGGAGAAGATATAACCAATTATATCTGGGTTTATATAAGACATAGGTTTATATTTGTTCAAGGATTCCAGATATGTGGGCTATCCACGGTTGCAGTAGTAAACTTGTGTGCAGTGATTTCCAAGCAGGTATAGGGAAAATTGAGGCTTTGTGGAATGTATCATTCCATTTGTTCATGTATTCATTTCTTGTATTCTAAGAGTTAAGTGCTTAGATTGGGGCAGGTAGAGAGAAAAGGGTAGGTATAAACATTTGTAAGATGAAAGTCCCTTCCCTCAAGGAATGTACAGTATGTTGGGGAGACAAAATGTAGACAACCCCAAAGTGGAGTCGTCTGTGTTGACTGCTGCAAGTAGTAACACATCATAGTAGTTCAGAGAAGAGTTGGAATTAT
>NW_007806402.1:0-1058 GCF_000696425.1 Galeopterus variegatus | reverse complement strand
GGCTCTTACCCACTTCTGAAGCTGATGTGAGCGAATATTACTCGATACCCTTATATAGACCTAACCTCTATGCCAAAACAACCCCACTCCAAAGCCAGCCTTTCTGAACGGTAATCAAGCAGCAGCTCTAATCACAAGTGAGCATGCGCACGCAGCCCTGTCACCCAAGAGTTCTAAGAGGGCGTGTGCGGGTCCCCAGGTAGACCAGTGCTTGCTGATTGACCTGAGCTGTCACTAGGCAGACTTAAAGTGGTTCTCACAGGCTTTTTCTAGCCACGGCTACAGATCAGTTTTTTACTACGCTTGGCACTGGCTCCGCCATATCCTTCTCGTTTCACTCTGTCACCACGTCCCCTTTTCCACATCGATGGATCTGCTGTCCCCTTTGCACATCACGCTTTTTGGCAGCATGATTCATCTTTCCCACATGCCTGAGTCATATCTGCTAGCTCATCCGAAATCCGATTCTCTTTCTCACCCAAACCGCGTTCCCACTCGCCTACTGCAGCCTGGTGGAGATATCCGAACCCTACTGCACAAGGACATATCTGCTGTACTCTTTCTACATCACCCTTTTTATCTGCTTGATGGATCTTTGACAGATTTGTGAATCTGATCTAGTAGCTCAGCCGAAAGCCGATTCTCTGTCTCAAACAAACCGCATCCCTGCTCAAATCCTGGAGCCTGGTGGAGGTGCCCAAGGGTGACTCTTTCTTCTGCCCTCAATAGTCAATAAGCTTCATCATGGGAGAAGACAGCTGTTTTAGAGACCCTTCCCCACACCTGGCCCCTCCGCTACTACCCACTTCTGAAGCCGATATACTCTAATTTTACTCGGTACTATTTTGGAGAAGCGAACCTCTGTGCCACAACATCACCACTCAAAAGCCTCCCGTTCGGAACGGTAACCAGGCCGCAACACTAAACACAAGTGCGCATGCGCACACAGCCCGAGCCCCCATGAGTTCTAAGGGGGCTCGTGCGGGGTCCCGGGCTGACCAATGGTTGCTCACTGACGTCAGCAGTCACTGGGCAGATTGAAAGTTGGTTCTCACAGG
>NW_007806401.1:0-1058 GCF_000696425.1 Galeopterus variegatus | reverse complement strand
GATTCTCTGAGAAGTTGCATCAGTCAGTCTCCAATCAAGAATGCACATCTCATACCATGTTGTTCAATAGAAGGATTTTAATATGGAGAACTAGCTACAAAGTTATCTGAAGGTACCAGAAAGGACAAAAGGGCCCGAGGGGTTCCCCAGCCATGAGCAATAGCAGGCAGCTACTTCTAACCCTGGCTGGAGAGACAGGGGGGAGGTGTGGACCCGGGGCCCAGGAGGGGCCACCTTAGAGGAAAGGGCTGTCAGGTAGAATCTGAAACTCCAGAGGAGATAGAGCAGCTGCTGGAGGTGGTCCTTGAAGCAGAGCAGGGTCCCTTCCGCTTGCCCTCTGATCTGCCATCAGCACCTCCCACTGGCTGAACTGACCAGAAACCAAAAGACAAGCAGTCCTGGAAAATGCATTCTCCCCAGGGGAAATGCAAAATTTCTGCAGAAGCCACCCTGTGATATGTGGCAGGCCAGGTGAGAATGGAGGGTGGATCTTAGGGCAAGCGGGGAAATGGCCAGAATGCAAGGTAATGACTGAGTCAAGACACCTATGATAAAAGGAGAGAGCCATGCAAAGAGCTAGGGAGAGAGAATTCCAGCAAAAGAAATACAGAGTGGATGAGGCAGGGATGGGTACCTTCACGGTCTGGGCTTGTCACTGGCACTAGTCACTTCGTTGAGCTCCCTCGTGATTCTCTTTTTCCAGATTCTCCATTTCCTCTCAAGCTTGCCTCTTTAGGTCCTTGACAGCAGAGTGAGGTGCTGCCCTTCAGTGAGCTGGGGGGACAGGACAGAGGCGGGGGATGCTGTGCAGGGAGGTCACACTCCAGTGTCTGAGCCAACTCCAGGCACATCATGACACCTTCCTCCACTGACTGACTATCTCCCCTGGCCCAGGAACTGCGCAAGAGCTCACTGCACATGACCCCACTTGTTTCTTACAGCGGTCTGTGAGGGAGACATTTTTCTCCCCATTTGACAGACGAGGAAGGAGAGGCTTAGATTAGTTAAATAACTTGCTCACAGGCACATAGTAAGGGGCAGGGCTAGTATTCCTTTCA
>NW_007806400.1:0-1058 GCF_000696425.1 Galeopterus variegatus | reverse complement strand
GAAACAAGATGAAGGGATGAACGCGCTGATTTGGGATAGCAGGAAGGTGGAACATGTTTAGGGAATTGTCATTTGGAGTGTGCTGTAAATGTAAGGCAGACTTACCAACGTAGGAAAAGATGTTCCAAACTGAAGGGACAACCTGTGAAAATGTGTAAGAGTTTGAAGTATATGGTTTTTCAGGAATTGACAATTAGTTGTCAATAATTGGAGCATATTGTTCAAAGATGGACCCAGTAGCTGAAGAGGTTGAAAATGAGGTTTAGTGTTTGATGATGAAAGGATTTCAAATGCACATAGGAAGTAGTAGAGCAGCGAAAACTTATGGGCTTGAGAGAGATGAAATGTGACATATATTTTAGGAAGAAGTGTCTATCCTCAGTGGGTAAAGTGGAATGACAGAGAGAAACAAAGTTAAGAAGCTCATAAAATATACCCAACAAGAGATGGTAAAGAGCTGAAACTCATCAGGAGCAACCAAAATGAAAAGAAAATTTAGTGAAAGTAAATGCATTCCCAAAGAGTCGTCTTAGTGTTTAGTTAGCAGGTGTGATGTGAGAGAAGGCTAGAGAATGGACACAAGAACACCGATGCACAGAAAGTCCTGTTGCTCTGACCCTGCTTGTCAGAGGAAGAGGAAAAGCCTCTTGGCATCTTGGGCAATATCTAATTTGCAGCCTGACCACTGACTGCAGTAGAGTCTGGGGAAAGCTGTTGCTTTCTAGCCTCTTTGACCGGAGAGTGGAATGGACAGTGTCCAGCACACGCCCCCTCTTTATCCTTCTCTTCAAAATTGATTTAGCTCTTTGAGAATTTTATCCTCCCATATTCATTTGAAATTGAATTTGTGGATTTTATCAAAGTGCTAGCTTGAATTTTGATTAACATTGAATATATAGATTAATTTGAGGGCTAAGCACTATGTTTATGCAGATATACTATTCCAATTAAAAGAAATATTTATAACTGCATTTATTCAAATCTTTCTTGCATTCTAATAAAGGTTTTTTGCTTTCTTTTCTTACATTCTTTTTTAGTTTGATTTCTAGATGCCATAT
>NW_007806399.1:0-1059 GCF_000696425.1 Galeopterus variegatus | reverse complement strand
GCTGATGCTGATAACCTATAGCAGTTTTTCATAAATGATTTACATATTCCTTCTACATTTACATATTTAAACAGTTACACAGGAAAATGTTTAATAATAAGCACAGGTGGTCCAACATAATCCTCTGTCAGTATCATTAGCATCCAGGACACCTCTGAACAGATATGAGAATGAGATGTCCCTAATTCTCTAGTAAGTACTGCACATAAGAGGAAAGGATTATTAGCTACCATCAAAATAAGTGAATTGTACCACCTACACCAAGAGTGTGGATTTTTCACCAAATGCATCAGAGTGGTAAATAAGTCATTTACAAGAATCTGTAAAAATTATTTGTACAACCCTCTGAAGTTGGACAAAATTAGTGAGCATCAACAGAAGTATGTAATCTTATATTTTGGTGTCACATTTTGGTAAAATTCTATAGCTACAAAAATAAGTTGGCATCAACGATGTGTAAATTTCACCTTGAAACACAAATTGCTCTCAGCAGCTTCCTACCATCTGTCCACCACACGTGGAGACTTTCTAATTAAAGAAAACCTCCCATCTCCGAATTATTATTTGTTAATTTTATTTTATATAAAATTATTTTTATTTATTTATTTTTTATTGAAAAATGATTAAACACATTTGTGGAGTACAGAGTTGAATATGAATACCTGTATACAAAGTGTGATGATCAAATCAGGATAATTAGCATGTTCCTCATTACAAAACGTAATCATTCCTTGTGTCCATTAACCAATTTATCACTAACCCTCTTCTCCTTCCCCCTTTCCTATCTCTAGTAAGCACCGTTTCATTTTCTCTTTCTGAAAGTTCAATACGTTATTGTGATTTTTCTTTCTTTCTCTATTTCTCTCTTTTTCTTGCTCCTGCTTATAAGTGAGGACATGTGGTATTTCTCTTTCTTTTCCTGGTTTATTTAACTTAGCATAATTTTCTTTAAGTTCATCCATGTAGCTGCAAATGACAGGATTTCATTCTTTTTTTAAGGCTGAGTAGTATTCTGTTTTGCATATATACCACATTTTCCTTATCCAATCGTCTGTTGAT
>NW_007806398.1:0-1059 GCF_000696425.1 Galeopterus variegatus | reverse complement strand
CAGGGACAGTCATTAGAACTGGAATGTTCTCTGCAGAAAACCCAAGAAGACCGCTGGGGAAAGAGACTCTGTGCTGTGCTGGCATTTCCTCCTGTGTCATTCACTGACTTGGGAATGTGAGAGGGTGGCCGAGCCTTGGAGGCACGTGCCTTCCAGCCCTGCCTGACCAGCCTCTGCCCGAGGCCTGGCGTTCTGGGCGTGGGTGGGGGAGGGGAGGCCCGGGAGGGACAAGGGAGGGGAGGCAGGCCTGCAGCTGTCCCAGAGCCTGCCCCTATCTCTAATTTTATATCAGCGCCTGCTCACGTCTGACCCATTAGATAAGCCACGGCTTCCAGCCGGTGGGGAGACACCTGACAGCACGGGATGAGAACCGAGGGAATCATTCATGAGTCTGGACAGGAATTATAAAGCCATTCTGCTCTCTTATTAGGGCTCCTCGCCTGTTTCATTGCCAGGCGCTTCTGTAGCTGCAGGTCAGGTGTGAGGCCTTGCAGAGAGGGGAGCAGGCCAGGGCGACACCAGGGCCCTGGCACTGGGCAGGGACAGCCGCAGGCAGGGCTGGGAAGCCACGCTAATGGGCACTTATGCTGGACACCTGCAGAACAGGTTCCCAGACATGCGCTCCGGGGCTGGAGAGCCACCAATCTCTGAGCCCGAGTCTCCTCATTGGTGACAGGTGATGTGCAGGGTTTGCAGTTTGCAGGACCAGCAGCCTGGCCAGAGAGGTCAGGGCCCACGTCGGCTGTGCAGAGGAGCTGGCGGGCACAGTTCTCCCAGGGGCGTCTTGAGCAGACCCCTCCCCACGTGCCTTCCAGAGAGTTAGTGCTGCCCTTTCTTTGGTCTGAGATGGGCACAGAAGCCTTTCGGGGTCACTGATAGGGGTCAAGGGCCAGAGGTGCTCTGCTGTGTTCCTTAGTCAAAGCTTCGAGCACCTCCAGGGTTCAGCCCCTTTACCTAGCAAAAGAAGACACTGGGAAATCTCCAAGATGACAGCCACCGTCCTCCAAGGCTCTGTGTACGGTTCACCCACTTGGATGTTGGGTGCCTCCACAGCAGAGG
>NW_007806397.1:0-1059 GCF_000696425.1 Galeopterus variegatus | reverse complement strand
GCCATGTATGCAATCTTAAATTAACTATTAGTCACATTTCTTAAAAAGTAAAATAAAATAGGTGGAGTTAACTTTAATAATTTATTGGTTTCCTGTGGCTTCTGTAACAAACCACCACAAACTTGGTGGCTTAAAAAGACATACTTATTCACTTGAAGTTCTGGAGGCCAGAAGTCCCAAATCGGTACCACTGGTCCAAAATCAAAATGTCAGGAGGGCTGCGCTGTCCAGAGGCCCTAGGGAGACTTACTCCTTGCCTCTTCCAGCTTCTGGTGGCCGCTGGCATTCTGTGGCTGTAGCCACATCCCCCCAGTCTCTGCTTCCACCTTTACACCACTTGCTCCTCTGTGTGTGTCTAAATCACTTTACCTTTCTCTTCTAAGGGTACTTGCAATTGCACTTAGGGCCTGCCTGGACAATGCCAAACAACATCCCCATCTCGGAATCCTTAGCTTTGATCACATCTGCAAAGATTCTTTTTCCAACTCAGGTAACAGAAACCAGTTCCAAGGACTAGCACTTGATATCTTTGGGGGCCATTATTCAACCTATTACAAATAACATATTTTATTTTACCTCATATGTGCATAATGTTATCATTTCAATATGTAATCAATACTTCATGCTAAATCTTCTAAATTCAGTGTGTTTTTTTTAATACTTACAACACATCTCAATTAGAATTAGCCATATTTCAAGTGCTCAATAGCCACATGTGGCTACTGTACTGGACAGTACAGAAAGGAATAGTCGTTTCATCAAACAATTTTTTTTCCCTTGCTCAGAAGCAAAGTAGCTTCCACTAGTTTCCTCAATAAAGGTGTCTTCATAAACGTTTTTTTCTTTTTTATCACCATGGGTATAATTCCTATCTTCCTACCTCATAGGATTGCTATGAGAATTAACTTATGAAAGCTCTTTGGAAAATGTAAATCATTGTGTGGTCCCTTCAAGAGACACACAAATATAGTGCCGAAGTGTTCTGCTCAGTAACCCATAGTCATACAGCTAGTTGGTCATATACTTGGTATAACTGGTACCTATAACAAAATAGCAAAA
>NW_007806396.1:0-1059 GCF_000696425.1 Galeopterus variegatus | reverse complement strand
ATCATATACATTGTATATTGACAAAATAAAAATTTAATGAAAAAATAAATAAATAAAAAAATAAATCCCAGCTCCACAGCTTATGAGCTGTGTGTCCTTGTTAAACACACACACACACACACACACACAAAATGAGTGTGCACATCCACAAAATGACTTGTACATGAATGCCTACCATAGCTTCATTCAAAATAGTCAAAAACTGGAAACAACCCAAGTTGTTAAAAGGAGAATGGATAAAGAAACCGTGGCATATTCATACAATGGAATACTGCTCATCAATAAAACAGGACGAGACACTAACATGGGCAACAACGTGGAAGATTCTCATAGACTTGATGTTGAATGAAAGAAGTCAGACCCAATACAGTACATACTGTATGATACCATTTCCATGAAGCGAAAAGTCAGGCAAAACTGATTTATGGGGACAAGTCAGAGCAGGGATTGACTGGAACGGTATTTTCTGTGTTGTTGGAAATGTTCTATATCTTGATCTGCCTGGTGGTCATATGGGTGTATACACGTGTAAAAAGTCACCCTGATGTACTTAGGATTTGTTCATTTTACTATATGTGAATTAAACCTCAATAAAGAAATTCTAGAATTTCAAAAATAAATAAATAAATAAAATGTAGAGATATTCTAGTGTATCTAGTCCAAATTTAGGAAGGACTACACTAACCTCGTGAGAATGGGGGTATGCACGGCTGGTTCCAGATACAGTTGGCATTACTAAAATCTTATCTTAACTTTGGAGGAATAGAGACTCAAACCAGCGTTTGCTGAGAATATGGCTGTACTATTTTAGGAAGTTGATAGAAGGAGGCATCACCAGAGAGGTGATGACTTTATACGATGAACTGCAGAAAACGCCTGAAACACACAGGAGGCACAAAAAGAACTCAGAGGATTCTATGAGACCAGCAGTCATCTAGGGATAACTACTGGTTTCTGAGCCAAAGCTTGTGCCAATCATGGGATATGCTATAGACTCGGAGGTGAAAGCAAAATGGATCAGGAACGTCATCCTCAAAACGCGAGGAGGCAGAGGACATA
>NW_007806395.1:0-1059 GCF_000696425.1 Galeopterus variegatus | reverse complement strand
AACATATTCAACTAAATAGTGGCAGAAAACTTCCCAGGCATAGGAAAAATCACAGATCTTCGGATACAGGAAGCTCAACGATCTCCAAACGTATTCAACCCAAAAAGGGCTTCTCCAAGACATGTTATAGTCAAATTGGCAAAACTCAAAGACAAAGAGAGAATCTTAAAAGCTGCAAGAGAGAAGCGTCAAATCACCTATAAGGGAGCCCCTATCAGGCTAACATCAGAATTCTCATCACAAACCCTAAAAGCTAGAAAGGAATTGGATGATATATTCAAAATACTAAAAGCCAGAGATTGTCATCCAAGAATACTCTACCCTGCAAGGCTGTCCTTCCGAAATGAAGGGCAAATAGTATATTTCTCAGACAAACAAAAACTGCGGGAGTTCACTACCACACGACCACCCTTACAAGGAATCCTCAAGGGAGTACTGGGATTGGTCCCTGAAAAATAACTACCACTGCCATAAAAATCCAAGTAAAATCAAAACCCACTAGTATACTAAAAATGAAAATCATGAAAAGAAAACAAACAAACAAAAACACTATCTACAACCTAAGAAACCAGCAAACAGCAAAACAGAAAGCAAGGAACAAAAGACAACTAAGACAACCAAACAACCAATAAAATGCTAGGAACAAATCAACACCTTTCAATAACAACTCTTAATGTAAAAGGTTTAAATTCCCCAATCTAAAGACACCGATTGGCTGACTGGATTAGAAATGAGGACCCAACTATATGCTGCCTACAAGAGACCCACCTCACCCATAAAGACTCACATAGATTAAGAGTGAAAGGATGGAAAAAGATTTTCTATGCAAACAGAAAAGAAAAACGAGCTGGAGTAGCTATTCTCATATCTGACAAAATAGACTTCAAACTAAAAACCATAAAAAGAGACAATGAGGCTCACTACATAATGATAAAAGGACTGATGCAACAAGAAGACATAACAATCATAAATATGTACGCACCCAATGTTGGAGCAGTAAGATTTATAAAACAAACTCTATTAGACCTAAAGAAGGAAATAGACACTAATACCATAATA
>NW_007806394.1:0-1059 GCF_000696425.1 Galeopterus variegatus | reverse complement strand
TCTCTCTGTCTCTGTCTGTCTCTGTCTCTCCCTGTCTCTCTCTGTCTCTCTCTCCACCTCTGTCTCTCTCTGCCTCTGTCTCTCTCTCCCTCTCTTTCTGCCTCTGTCTCTCTCTCCCTCTCTTTCTGCCTCTGTCTCTCTGCCTCTCTGTCTCTGTCTCTGTCTCTCTCTGCCTCTCTCTGTCTCTCCCTGTCTCTCTCTGTCTCTCTCTGTCTCTGTCTCTCCCTGCCTCTGTCTCTCCCTCCCTCTCTCTGCCTCTGTATCTCCCTCCCTCTGTCTCTGTCTCTGTCTGCCTCTCTCTGTCTCTGTCTCTGTCTCTGTCTCTCCCTCTCTCTCTGTCTTTGTCTCTCCCTCTCTCTCTCTGTCTCTGTCTGTCTCTGTCTCTCTCTGCCTGTCTCTCCCTCCCTCTCTCTCTGTCTCTGTCTCTCCCTGTCTCTCTCTCTGTCTCTGTCTCTCCCTGTCTCTCTCTCTGTCTCTGTCTCTCCCTGTCTCTCTCTCTGTCTCTGTCTGTCTCTGTCTCTCTCCCTCTCTGTCTCTCTCTCTGTCTCTGTCTCTCCCTCCCTCTGTCTCTGTCTCTGTCTGCCTCTGTCTCTGTCTCTGTCTCTCCCTGTCTCTCCCTGTCTCTATCTCTGTCTCTCTCTATCTCTCCCTGTCTCTGTCTCTGCCTCTCTCTGTTTCTCTCTGACTCTGTCTCTGTCTCTGTCTCTCTCTGTCTCTGCCTCTCTCTGTCTCTCTCCCTCTCTCTCCCTGTGTCTGTTTCTTTCTCTCTGCCTCTGTCTCTCCCTCTCTCTCTGTCTCTGTTTCTGTCTCTCCCTGTCTCTCTGTCTCTCCCTGTCTCTGTCTGCCTCTGTCTCTCTCTGTCTCTCCCTGTCTCTCTCTGTCTCTGTCTCTCTTCTCTCTCTCTCTGTCTCTCTCCCTCCCTCCCCTCTTCTCTCAGCCTCTCACTGGGCCTGCAATGAGCACAGTTCAGACCCATATGGAGGAGGTGAGGGAACAGCACTGCGCCTGGCTTAGGCGAGCTAGAGCTGAGGACTGTGCAGACAGACAGGTGGAAGGAGA
>NW_007806393.1:0-1059 GCF_000696425.1 Galeopterus variegatus | reverse complement strand
GAACCCGTGGCGGGAGCGCTGCTGCGCTCCCAGCGCCGCACTCTCCTGAGTGCGCCACGGGTTCGGCCCATAAATTTTGCTTATTACTCTTAGACAAGAGTACCTACTTTTCAATAAAGCCCCTAAATAATTACTTTCTGTATATAAATTTAAATTTCCAAATTTTTGATATCTTCTCTGTGATGCATTAGAGAATATAAAGCAAATTTTAAAAAATCTGTTTTACATGTGAGCTGTCTGATTTATATTAGCTTTCATTTTCTGGCTGGGTGATTATGCTGTTTCATAATATTCCAAAGCTCATATTCAAACACAAACTATAGACCAGTATGTAAACAAGAGCAGAGAACAGAAAAATATTTCTTTCTTCCATTATGCTTGAATATAATATTCTATTTAGAACTCTCTGAGTAGCTCAAAATAAGGGTTAGAAAAGGCAGCTTTATAAGGGTTTTATCCTGACTGGAAAGCAGTGAAGCATCAACACTGTTTCTACCTTTCATTTTGGTGTTAATCAAAGCATGCAAAGCTGCGGGTGTTGAGATTTGAAAGTCAGCAGAACTGCACCATGTGCACTGGCAAGCACTGCCTTGGCCTTGCTCCAAGCTGAGTTTCCGGGAGGCAGAGAACAGCCCCAACAAGCCCTCTTAGCAGAAGTTGTGCTAGCATGGTAGTGTTGCAGGAGGCACCTTACAGTCAGGCAGGGACACAAAGGATCACACACGGCTTTTGTGATCTCAAGCAGATCTAAAACCTTTGAAAAACTACCATTTAAAGAATAAATAACAGACTCCTAGAGAGAACTACAGAGAGGGTCAAGGAAGCTCAGAAACACCAAAATATATCAGTGTTGATCCTATTTTTCAGTCTGTCAAGCTTTTTAAAAAATTATATATATTTGAGGTATATGACATCATGTCTGATATACATATACACAGTGAAATGATTATTACTGTCAAGCAAATTAACATATTCATCGTCTCACATAGTTACCTTTCGTGTGTGTGTGTGTGTGTGTGTGTGTGTGTGTGTGTACGCAGTAAGAGCACCTAAAATCTC
>NW_007806392.1:0-1059 GCF_000696425.1 Galeopterus variegatus | reverse complement strand
GGGGGCGCTGCTGCGCTCCCAGCGCCGCACTCTCCCGAGTGCGCCACGGGCTCGGCCCTAATTATTCTTATATTTAAAAACTACACATTCAACTCCTAATGAATTAAATTTTTAAAATTAAGTATAATATTAATGGATAAAAATTGGAATAGAAAAGCTCCAGGTACATTCTAAGCATTGAATAACAGTGATTCTCAAACAGGGGTGGGGAAGAGGTGGATCAGAATCACACGGTGGGCTGACGGGTTTACTCAGTTGATTGGAGCACAGGCATATAACACCAAGGTCACAGTTTGGATTCCCATACTGGCCAGTTGCCAAAAATAAAAAGGAGAATCACATGGTGAGAATTGCTCTTCAGGGTGATCACAACGAATTTGTACTTTTTCAGTCATGTAAAGGATGTCCCATTTCCTCACATCCTCTGTAATGCTGGTATTACCCAGACTTTATAATTTGGCAAATTTGATAAACATAAGATGGATCTCATTGCTGTTTTAACACGGAATCTATTAAATTAAAGAGGTTGTTTATGAAGTACCCTTTGATCCTGATAGCCTTATCAATAAATTCACCTCTCTTCCTACATCCTCTCTTCTATTTAGACTAAGCCATGAGAATTAGTGGCATGTAAGAGAAGAGGACAGGTGCTGCCCGGAACAGCAAGGTGCACAAAGAAAGGGTGAAGAAGGGTATGATATACAGTTAATTCCTACCCAAGAGGAAGGGGAAATAGAAGCTCTTCTTGGTAGAGATTAGAGGGCAGAGAGCAGAGGGGACAGAAACTCTTTCACTCTACTACTTCCCTAATCATCAGTGGCATGGGGTCACCTGAAGTGAGGCTACTTAATATTTATTAAAGCAAACTAATGTTTTTTTCAGCACCTCTGATTTGCTCTGTGGAAAAATGGTGACTCATACCCCCAATACCAACATACCTGAGTTGCATGTACTGGGCATTTAATATAGTGTCAGATGCTATGCCAACTCAGTGCTTTATCTGAATTGTTTCCTTTAGTCATACAAACTATCTACAGGAGGTGGGACAATGTGTGATTT
>NW_007806391.1:0-1059 GCF_000696425.1 Galeopterus variegatus | reverse complement strand
AGAGCCAGTGGGGCTTGGCTCCTGCCCTTGAAAAAGAGAGTGTTCTCAGGCAAGGCCGGATTGCCCATGCCATGTCCCCAGAGAGGCCCTGGGCTAAAAGCCTAAGAGCTTTTCAGGAATTTACAACAACTCAAGGCCTGAACAAAACTCCTTTTGCCTCTAAAATTAAAAAAGGAAACTGGAAAACGGGCATTAATAAATGTTATATTAAATGTGTACAAATTGTAACATTACGTTAACTTCATTAACTATTCAATTTAGGGCTCATAAAAATTTCATGACATTTGAAAATAATTTTTAGGGTAGATTTTCCCACTTTGCAAGAATTTCTAGGTCTGTGCCTTGATTGCTGAGAAATCAAAGCTAATCATCAATTAAATTACTTGTGGCCAAGTAATTTCAAAAACAAAATTGTGAGCATAGCTTTTTGCATTTTTAGAGTGAAAAGTATCATTACTGTGGTGCATTTAATGTGTGATTTAATGTGTAAGGTGGGGTGGAGAGGGGCCTCCAGAGGACGGCACCTGGGTGTCTAGGAAGGAGGGGCTTGGGAGAGACAGATTTCCTGGTGAACCCTATTGAATGGAGTAAATAATGGTGCGGCCTTGAGCAGATCAGGTTGCGTAGCCATCATCCATCTATCCATCCACTCATCTATCCATCGCTTCCTTCCTTTCCTCCCTCCATCCCTTCATCCCTTCCTTTTTTCCTTTCTTCCTTCCAACATTTAGTGAGCATTGATATGTGCCAGGTATAAGCCTAGGGACACAAGGTTGAAAGCCATGACCCTTGTCAGGTAAGTCAGTAAGGGCCCATAGGGGGAAAGGTGTGGTAACAGGTAAGCCCAGGGCCTCTGGGAGCACAGAGAAGAGGATCCAGCCTAGACTGGGGATGACAAGTATCAAGGGCTCTAGAATTTCTGTAGAGAAGGATTGGGGGTGGGGGGCATGTCTGAAGGTGCTTTTGCAGAGAGTTTTGCTAAGACTAAGAAAACAGCATTGTCCACATCCAAGAACGGGGGAAGTTAGGGACATAGCTACAGCCTTCCAAGTCATCCTG
>NW_007806390.1:0-1059 GCF_000696425.1 Galeopterus variegatus | reverse complement strand
CATGAAAGAAGTAATTTCAAAAAGTTCATTCAATGGTCACTCTTAAAGACCGGGGAATCAGACAGCAGCATTTCCATCAGCAGAGAAATGGTCCAGTGGAAAGGAAAGTATGAAACATAAGAATAAAGGAGGCACAGTTTTAAATCCTGTGCCATTTTTTTTCTCACTGTGGAATCACAATGAATCAATTTAGCCTGACTTGGTTTCCTCATTTGTAAAGGTAGTAATACTTGCTTCACAGGCTCAATGAGGTATGGATATAAATCACCTGGCACATAGTGAGCACTTGATAAACATTTTCTATTATGATTTCTCAGCAGAGGCTATGTTTTAAAAAGGTTTAATGTATGAAATAACTTCATTTTATGAAGCAATAATTTGTTTATTCAACAAAGACATATTCACCTGCCAATTAGTGTTCTGATGAGCTTAATTTCTCCCACTGATGTCATTACTGCTGGTTGCAAAGAAGCCTGGTGTCTCCACCTGAACATTGCCATGTCGTTTTTCAAAATTTTCAAATAGCTCCTGTACCTCCATTACTACGAAGTCTTGTCAGCTCCTACTGGTACCAAAGACTGTAGTTGGCAGCTGGAAGACCTTAGGCCTATGTTATCTAACAAGGGCCAATTGCCTACCATGTCCTATAATCGAGAGGACAATTCAAGAGGGTTGAATTCCGGAAGCTGCAGTTCCAACACCAGGATCACTCTCTGTTAGAACTGTCAAATGAGCATTACTCATCGTTTTTCCTTGCAGAATTTTCTGGGGATTTAGGGGCTTATTTTTCCCTTCACAAATGTCTTTCTTCATCCTTTACAGGTTAATGCTCAGAGTTGGACTTACCTGGGGGAATGGGGAACCAGGAATCTGGCCCCTACTCTAAGAAGTCTGAAATACAAGAGTGCATCTCCAGCTGAGTGCTCAGATGTTCCAGGTGTTCTCGGAGGTGCCTGAGAAGGTTTTTTTTTGGAGGTGAAAGAGGGCTAAGTCCTGCTTTTCACAGCCCTTGTCAACTGCAGCAGCTGTGCAGGTAATCCGTTCCATGATTTAGAATTT
>NW_007806389.1:0-1059 GCF_000696425.1 Galeopterus variegatus | reverse complement strand
CATTGAGACAGGATGCATGCTCTCGTAACCTTTAAGCTGATTGGAGGATGTAAAAACCTCCTTTACCCATTTGCCTTTAAAAGCAAGTGCTTCTGTGATAATAAACGGAACTGTTCAACAGAACCCCAACCATGTCTGAGTGTCCTTTAATGGGCTGGTTGGGGCCGGCGGCTGTGCTCACCTCTCTTCACGGCTCTCTTCCTCTGTCTCCTCTCAACAGGGACCGGGGAAAGAGGAATCTGGGCAATCTGCCCGCCCACCAGAAGGGACACCGAGGGAGAGACTGATAGCAAGGCAAGGGCTGTTCGGGTCAGCCGGTGGCAGGCCCGACACACTGAGGTCTTGGAATATATTCCCCACAGATAAGGGGGGACTGTTGTACAGTTTTGTTTGATTATATCTGTTCCTTTGGCTGGGATGTCCCATGGGATAGTGATCAATCATCACACATTTCTTACTATTACCTATGGCTTAATGAACATTTTGTTGGTTGGTTGTATGGCCACTTTATCTATTTATTCCACTTGATAAAAGAAAGGATTTCTCTTCTTATAGACATCAAGGCTTCTCTTGATACCTGTTCACTCTCTTTACGTATCTATAATGTTGTAAGAGGGAAAAAAGTTTTTTGAAATATTAATCAAGTTCATGTCTTCAGTATTGTGTTGAAGTTTTGCGGGGTTTCTCTAGTATTTGATGTAGCCTTATGTTCATTTTCTTCAATTAAACCAAAATTATTGTAAAGCAAAAAGAAATAGTAACTCTGGGTGGTATTTCAAAAAATTTAATGCCAAGGACAAACTGCCTTTTTTTATTTTTTATATACGACCACCTTAAAAATCTCTAAAACCATCATACATATGGCTTATTTATTATCTGCTAAAACCATTTTACTTGAAGTTATCTTTCACATATTTTGAATAACTAAGGCAGTCTGTAGTTGAATGATGAACCAATTACATATAAGTCCTTGAAATCCTTTAGGATAAGACACAATGTTTTTTTACAAGGTAGGAAGAAACACATGTTCCACCCCTGAGGTGAAAGCTACATGTTCTA
>NW_007806388.1:0-1059 GCF_000696425.1 Galeopterus variegatus | reverse complement strand
ATCAAAATTTTACTACCACATTATTTCTGGATTTTTGTGAGTGTATTTCTTTCTTCCTGAAATACACTTTTAGTTATTTTTTCAACAAGTTTCTGTATCTAGTAAATTCCTATTTGTCTTAAAATGCCTTTAATGAACCTTTACACTTGAATGGCAGTTTAGCTGGTTATAGAATTCCTAGCAGACTATTATTTTTCTCCAGCCATTTGAAGATATGACTACCTATTCTTTTGGCTTGATGCAGTAAGTGCTGTCTGTTGTGTTGATTACACAGTTACATAACATCTGGTCCCCAGTTCACCAATGCTATTCATTGAATTTGAATCTGCTATTCAACTCAATCCTTGAGTTAAATTACAGTTTTTATTTTTATAATTTATAGTTGGTTTCTTGTTAAATTTTTTGTTCTTTTTTAGAGTATCTAATTCTTTTCATTTTTTGAATCTTTATTCTTATCACTTAAATACTTGATTTTTGGTGTTTGTTAGATTGGTTTTTACTTAAAGTCTTTGATTTTTTATCTGTCCTATGTCAAAGATGTTACTTTCCAATGATACCAAAATAGTCATTTGTTTGATCTCACATTGCGTATATACACATTCTCAGAATAACAAGTCTAGCACTAGCACAACAATATAATTACTAGCAGTTTAAGATTTTACTTACAGCAATATTTAATCTTCTACCTTCCTCATTTTATTTTATAATTTTTTATATGAATTACATTCATACACTTGAAACAGTATCTAGACAATGTTAAAATTTTTTGAATTTGTCAATTCCAAAATGTTCATTTTTCTTTAAAGGTTCTATTTCTCCACTGAGAACATCTATCACTACATTCATTTCAAGAGTGTTCACCCTTACTTCATGGATGATTGTTATAACAGATGCTTTAAAGGCTTAGTCTAGTAATTCCAACATGTGGTTCATCTGGGGACTGGCATCTGAAAGTTTTCTTAGCCCTTAGAATTGGCTAGCTTTTGCTTGTTTTTTTGTTTGTTTGTTTGTTTGTGTGTATGTGTGTGTGGTGCTTGTACATCAAGTAGTTTTCAATTA
>NW_007806387.1:0-1059 GCF_000696425.1 Galeopterus variegatus | reverse complement strand
AGACTACTTGAAATCTCTCATGTTTTCAAAATATAACTGAAGACATTCATGAACACAGGCACGGTGCTTTTGGAAAGCAAATATCTGTCTATCTCTCAGCAGAACACCTGATAAGAAAGTTAATTGTGCATTATATTATTCAACTGTGTATGAAAAAAAGCTTGACAGTATCCATCATTTCAGTATGTATATGCTATGAAAACACCATGTTGTACACCCTAAATGGATGTGAGGGGGGTCTTCAAAAAAGTTAATGGAAAGATTCATATTATCATTTACTTCTGTTTTTCCACCCTTGTACAAATTATATTAAAAATGAAAAACAAAAATAACCAAATTTCACATTAATTCAGGATTATTTATAAAGAATTGCCAATTATAAAAAAGCCCTGAAGTGTGTATAGTATGTGCATTTTTCAAGCATTGAAAACATGCACATTATTGCTAAAAGTGTTGTAAAATTTTTTTCTAGTTTATTATAGGAAAATATATGATTACTTATGTCTATGTCTACACATCCAGACACATAGACAGATACACACATTACACATCACTTAAGTATATAGACTTTTTATTCCAGAAATTAGTATAGAAAACTATTTCAAAATGGCACCAGCAAATCATTTAGGTCTTCCTTCTCAGTTACTACTTAAAGACAGATAAGCTACCTAGAATTACTGTAAATTCCTAATAAGCACCAGAAAATAGAAAAAGATGCTTTGCCTCTGTGGATGTGAGGTAACTGTCTAGCTGTCTTGCTACAAGATGCCCTGATTTTTCTTTATACGAAGTTGATACTCCTAGTTGTACTGTGTTTAAAATTTAAGGTTAAGTGAATGGAGGACAAGTGAACATAAAATCTTTTCTCAGGCTTCTGTAAATGTGCAACTTTACAACATGTTTTACTTCTAAACTTTTGGGGACTACTAATAATTACAACCTAGAGTTGCTAGCATCTCAGTGTCGGGCTGTGATAAAGGAATAAAACCAGATGACTAACTGCTTTTTCTTTGAAGTCAAGCCAGACTCACACAGACGTGATGGGTGCTTCACAGAGGA
>NW_007806386.1:0-1059 GCF_000696425.1 Galeopterus variegatus | reverse complement strand
TTGTTTAAACAAACTATGACATTCAACACACTAGGAATGGATGAGAATTTCCTCAATCTGGCCATACGGGCGTCTACAAAAAGACCTCTCGTTAGCACTTAATGGTAAAACACTAAATGCTTTCCCACTAAGATCAGGAACAAGAAAAGGGTGTCCTCTCTTCCCCTTCTATTCAACATTGTACTAGAGGTTCTAGACAAGGCTATTAGACAAAAAAAAAGACATAAACTTCATCCAGATTGGGACAAAGAAGTAAAGCTATGTCTATTGGTAAATGACATGATCTGTGTATAGAAAATCTTAAGAAATCCACTAAAAAAAAATTATAACAAAAAGATAAGAAATCCACTAAAAAATAATTATAACAAAAAGATGAATATAGCAAGTTTACAGGGTACAAGTTCAATATTTAAAAAATGGATTGTATTTCTAAGCACTAACAATGAAGAATCCAAAGTTAAAATTAAGAAAACAATTTTCTGTAACACCAAGATGAAGTGTTCAGATCCCCATACTGGGCAGACACCAAAAAACAAAAAACAAACAAACAAACAAAAAATAGAAAGAAAAAGAGATAGAGAGAAAACAATACCATTGGAATTACTATCAAAATTCCATCTGGCATTTTACAGAACTGGACCCACGAATCCTAAAATTCCTATGGGAATTCAAAGTACCTGATACAGTTAAAATAATTTTGAAAAGGATTAACAACTTTAGAGGATCCAACCTTACTACAATTTCAACCTTACTACACAGCTGTAGTGATCAAGAAAGTGAGATACTGGCAATAAAGACAGGCATATAAATCAATGGAACAGAAGGAGAGTCCTGAAATAAACCCTCACATTTACAGGCAAATGAAATTCTCCAAGAGACCCAAGACACTTCAAAGGGGAAAGAACAGCCTTTTCAACAAATAGTGCTAGGACAACTCGTTATAGATCAGCAAAAAAAAAAGAAAAGAAAGAAAGAAAAGAAAAAATAAGCTGGACCCATACCTTCTACCATGCACAAAAATAAACTCAAAGTGAATCACAGACCTAAATATAAAAGCCA
>NW_007806385.1:0-1059 GCF_000696425.1 Galeopterus variegatus | reverse complement strand
TGACCAAACATCAATGAAAAAATATAAAAACTACAGACAAACAAGATATGACACCACCAAAAGAATACAGTAATGCTCAAATTACAGACCCCATAGAACAAGGAATCCTTGAAAAGTCTGTAAAAGAATTCCAAGCAATGATCTTAAGAAAGCTTGAAGAAATAAAAGAAGACTCAATTAGAGAACACAAGGAAACAAGAAAAAATATCCAGAATATGAAGGAGAAAATTTACAAAGAGATAAATACCTTAAAAAGAGAATGTAACAGAACTCCTAGAAATGAAATATTCACTTATTAAAATAAAAAACACAACAGAGAGTTTTAAGCCGCAGGCTAGAGCAAGCAGGAGAAAGAATTTCAGATCTCAAAGATGGTCTTTTTCAAATAACCCAGGCAGACAAGAAAAGGAAAATAAGAATTAAAAATAATGAGGAAAATCTAAGAGAGATGGCAGACAACCACAAGCACTCTAACATCCAAATTGTGAGTATTCCTGAAGGAGAGGAGAAAGGAAAACGTATTTAAAACTTACTCAAGGAAATAATAACAGAAAACTTGCCAGGAGTAGGGAGAGATGCAGACCTTCAGATTCAGGAAGCTCAAAAGTCCCCAACAGATTCAATCCAAAAAGACCTTCTCCAAGAACATTATAGTCAAACTTACAAAGCTCAAAGTCAAAGAGAATTCTAAAAGCAGAAAGAGAAAAGCATCAAGTCACCTATAAGTGAATGCCTATCAGACAAACAGCAAACTTCTCAACTGAAACTATACAGGCCTGAAGAAAGTGGAATGATATATTCAAAACACTAAAAGAAAAAAAATGCCAGCCAGGGAATTCTTTACCAGCAAGGCTCTCCTTCAGAAATGAGGGAGAAATAGCGTATTTCCAAGACAAACAAAACTTGTGGGAGTTCACCACTACAAGACCAGCCCTGCAAGAAATTCTCAAGGGAGTCCTTCATCTGGAATCTGAATAATGAATGTCACTATCACTGATACACAAGAAAGTGCAAAACCTGCTGTTAAAACAAAAATGCCAGTGAGAAAGAGCAAGAAGC
>NW_007806384.1:0-1059 GCF_000696425.1 Galeopterus variegatus | reverse complement strand
CCTGTCACTTAACGACAGGGATACATTCTGTGTCACTAGGTGATTTCGTTGATGTGCAAACGTCCTAGAGTGCACTTACACAAACCTAGATGGTACAGTCTGCTATACTTCCAGTCTATGCATAGCCTATTGCTCAAGCCACGGCAACTGACTGAAACGTGGTTATGCAGCACATGACCGTAGTTCTGTCGTCTCGTGAAGTGTTTGCTAGCCCAGTAACGTACCGCATCATGTTTGCCTTGTCAACTTCCATGTTTAATCTCCACCTCCCACTTTTGTTGCCTTCAGAATGTATCACCCAATAAAGTATTACCCTATGGGCTTTTTCTCAGATTCTGTTTTCTAGAGGATTCAGCCTCACATAAAGGGAATAGCTAATGTGGCCTGAATTAGGAATGAATTATAGGAAAGAATGAAAACTGGAACATTTATCATACACCTGGACCTGTATCTTTTGAACAAGCTGCCTGGTCCATGAGTTATAAGACTTTTATCTAGAACAGGTCAAATCTAGGTCTTCTAATTATTTATGATATGTTGTCTTGTTTCCACTCTTAACACTTATATTACAGCTTGTATATAATGAGATATATACTTTCTATTTTCTTTTTATGTCAGCATTCTTTGGATACAATTATCACTATCTCTTGGGGTACCTCTGCTTCCGGTCACCCTCTTCATTCTGTATAATGGAATTTTATGTATCTAGGCTTTTACCCAAGGCGTAATAACAGTTTGGTCAATATCTCTATTGAATTTTTATGTGCCAGAGAAAGTGAGAATCATATATTCAATTTTTTTTTAATTTTTCTGTTTGATTTTTTAAAAGCTAATGTGAAAAACTCTGGCTCCTGGGAAAAGTGCTTTGAGGCTTAGCATATAAACACTAGAATTTGGTGTAGACCTTCTAGTCACCATATACCCTAGAGATTTCGTTCCCAGGAAAACACCCTGATTCCCCTTTCTGTAACATCCTACCCACAGGACCTTTTCTTGGTCTCCTTCTCTGATCCTTACTCTTGTCTCTCCGGCCCTCCCTTCTTTGTTTCTATACTTCCA
>NW_007806383.1:0-1059 GCF_000696425.1 Galeopterus variegatus | reverse complement strand
TTTTTTTTTTTTAACAGATTATTCTAGGCAGTCACACCAATGAACTTTGCACAAGAGATAAAAATCAGGTTGCTCTCCCAGTCATAGTTGCAATCCACCTAGATTTTTAACATATTTATAAGGCATTCTTAAGTATTTTAACCTTCAAGACCTTGGACTTTATCTATTAAGAAATAGCAAAATCCTAACAGCTCCCAAAGATATGATGGTACCTTCATCACCCTCAATTATGCTGCAACATTAGAGTAGAAAATTTCCTGTTCTCATTCTCCCTTACTCAGTATGCTCTGTCCACACTGCTCCTGAAATAAACCACATTTTTTCCCACTTCAGGGCCTTTGCACTTGCTGCTGTCTTTGCCTAGAACACTCTTTCTCCTGATCATCTCGAAACAGGCTCTTTCTGATCTTTCAAGTCTCAGAGTAAATGTCATCTCCTCATAGAGAACTTCCCCAAACCTTTTGTGTAACATACACTGAAGTAGCCATTAGTGTCATTCTTCAAATGTTTCTAGCTCTTCTCCCTTCCAGCATGTTAGGGAAGATTGTGTACTTTTCTGCCCTCTTGATGTTGGGTGTGGTCATGTGACTTGCTCTGTCTGTACAGGTTCTGCGACCTACCAGCTGTGTAACCTTGGGCAAATTCCTTAATCTTCCTGTACCTCAGCTTCTTCACCTGTAAAATTTGGGTATAATGGCACCCATAGGAAGATTACACTTCAAATTCATGAGTGCTTGGCTCTCGGGAAGAGTTAGGAGGGAATGAGATGGTGATATCCCCAGTGTCTACAACAGAGCTTGGAACAAAGCAGGATCTCAATAAATATTTGTGGAGTTAATGAAAATATTATGTTAATAAACTGATCCTGAGTTGGCGCCACTACTCAATAATAGAATACTGTTGAATATTATTATTGAGTAACATCCACCTTGACTCTCTGAGGATAAAATCAATTTGAAATTTCCTGCTTTGAATGGAGGAAGGGGGGAACTCAGTTCTCCTAAACACAGATAAAGTTCTGGAACTGATGTCAGACCTTTAAAGGGAAAAATAAGAAAT
>NW_007806382.1:0-1059 GCF_000696425.1 Galeopterus variegatus | reverse complement strand
TTCTCTTCAGTTTAATTTCTATTCAACATGCATTCATCTGTTCATCTCTACAGCACTTACTGAGCTTATTCTTTGTGCCCTGAAGAGTGCTAAGAATTTAAATTGAGTAAGAGACAGTTTCTTTCCTCAAACTCACTATCCCATGGATGCCCACAGACATCTTGGAATTAGACTTGGCCGCTGATGGGTTTGCCTGTCAGGTAATAGACTGAATCCACCAACTCCTTTTAACTCTCTGGGGCTACCGTCAACACAGAGTGTGCAGTCGCTCTTGGCTAGGCTGGGAAAGGGGCTGAGAACCATTCGTTCCTCACAGTGATGCTTCTTCAGCAAATGCACGCTCTCTGATCTGGAGTCTCACATTTGTCACTTGTTATTGTGGCCTGGATGGAAAGATGACAAGGGCTCCCATACTTTTTTGCTTAGGCTAGGTAGTTACATGGATGGATGCTGGTGGGGCTTTGGGGGAGCAAAATGAAGAGGATCTCATTTGTTGCAAAAATACATTACTGTTCCCTGTGCCTCTGGTGCTGCTGAGTCAATGAAGTCCATGCTGCTGTGGACCCTTCTGCTCCTGACTCAGCTTATTGGTCCTCCCTTCTCACCTGTCCAGCCATGATGCATCCCTGGAGGGCAAAGGGCTTGCAATACAGGAATTGGAATAGGGAGCTCCATGCAGGGGCAATCACTACTACCACCCTTCATCTGAACCTTCCCATGCAAAGACCATCTCTTTATTCTTAGGAGAAGAAACACAGGCTTTGGGATAAAATAAACCTAGGATAATATCCTGGCTTTGTCATTTTCTAGCTGTTCATCCTTGAGTAAATCAATTTGTCCACTTTGAGCCTCAGTTTCTCCATCTGTAAAATGGGGATAGTAACTGCTTTACTGGGTTTCTGAGAGGGATTAAATAATCTATTGCTTGCAAAGCATTACTTCAGGGCCTGACATGTATGTAACAATCAAGAAATATATAATTATTATTACTTTTTTATTATTTAAGAAGTTGCTAGGGCCGGCCCGGTGGCGCACTGGATAGTGCGCCGCTTGGGAAGC
>NW_007806381.1:0-1059 GCF_000696425.1 Galeopterus variegatus | reverse complement strand
GGTCATCTTTAAAAAAAAAAAAAAAAAAGCAGAACAGCAATATCTTTTGCTACTTATATTTTCAAAGAGGCAAAGTATGTCTATTTTTCTCTCTGCCAGTGGATTATACCTGCTCAATAGAAAAATTAAATATACTACATATTTAAAATATTTAAAAAATGTTATAAATCATTTGCCTTTTTTATTATTATTATGGTCAATTGGTCACAGTTTATAATGTTTGTTGTAAATTTTATATACTGCTCCATTTCTCTCTTTCAAGTTTTTATATGACTATATTTCTATGAAATGCTAAACTGTCTTTAAAAAACATTAACTAGTGAAGAGAGCAAATATATGGAAAAGTGATCAACATTTTATTTACTTTTTCTTTCATCCATTCTTTTATATGCCAATATTTATTAAGTGCCTACTATGTGCCAAATGCTATTAGTAGGAAATTGGGATAAAAATAATAAAAAGAAAAAAGAAAACAGACAAATCTCTGCTTCCATGGAATCTGTCATCTAATGAGGTAAGACAGACAATAACAACAGGAACAAGTCAACCATGCTCACTTTTGCTACTGCTGTTTAATGTAATACTGGAAGTTCTACCCAGAGCAATTAACAAGTGAAATAAATAATAAGTATTCACACTAGAAAAAGATGAAGTTGAATTATCCCTGTGTGCAGATGTCATGATCTTATACATACAAAAACCTAAAGACTCCACCAAAAAAACTTGGAGCTGATAAATGAATTCAGTAAAGTTGCAAGATGCAAAGTCAATATACAAAAATCAATAGTTTCTGAATACATCAGCAAAAGACTAGCAGAGAAGGAAAAAGAGAAAGCAATCCCATTTATAATAGCTACCAAGACAATAAGTTAAATAAAATACCTATGAATAAATTGAACTGAGGAGGTGAAAGACCTCTACAGTGGAAACTACAAAACACTGATGAAAGAAATTAAAGAGGAAACAAAAAATGGAAAATCATTCCATGTTCATGGATTTGAAAGTATTAATGTTGTAAAAAGATCCATACTCTTCAAAGTAATCTACAGATTCAATGAA
>NW_007806380.1:0-1059 GCF_000696425.1 Galeopterus variegatus | reverse complement strand
TATATATATATATGACTCCTTAGGGTGACAGTAGAAAATAACTATTCTTTCTTATTACTATTTCTTTAAGTCTAATTAAAGGATTTCTTCTTTCTTGTAATTTTGGATGAAATCTCTGGTCCTTTGGTTAAGATAATTAACTAGTCCTTGGGACTATCAATTCTCATAAAAGTCTAGCTTTATGATAAAAAAAAAAGATGAGTTAGTTAAACAATCAAATTTATGAATCTCCTTTAAAATGAAAGCTCCACCCTCAGGTTGGGGGATTAAATCAGTAAATGAGGAAAGGGCTTAGGACAGTGCCTGGCACGAAGTACCTACTCCCTTTCTAGTAACTGTTGTGGCTATTGTTGTAGGCTCCATAGAGCGATTCTACTGGGAATAGCTGACCCTGGTTTCTTCAATGAGGGCAATTCCCTCCCTCAGCTTGCCCTTCTGTAGTTGGTCCAAGGTGAGTTCTCACACCATCTTGAATTTGCTGTTAGGAAATGCCAATGCCATTCAGAGACATTTGGGTCTATGTATTGCCACAGGCTGCTTCAGCCAGCTTCTTGTCCAAGACTTTTTCCCTCTGTCCTTCTACACTAACTTTGTCTTCTCAGATTCTGGGAAATACAGCCTGAGTTCTTCCATAAATTCTGGTCACAAGACTTGAAAGGAAAGCACCCCCTCCCTTCCTTCATGGTTAGGGGGTGGGAGACACCACTGTATTGCTGAAACCTTCTCCTAAGATAGTCTCTTCTCGTCTGTTTTGTAACTTTCTGGTGAATGTTAGATTAAGGGTTCTAACACCAGGTTTTGGACAGTTTCTTTTCAAGTCCTGCATAGGTTGCATGAATGTATATCATGGTAGGCTTGGGACTGTCCGGTTTTATGCCTGTTGTAGAAGCATAAATATGACTATAGCTCTTTTCACTTAAATATGTCCTGGACTGCGTGATGAATTATATGGTCACTATTTCCATAGGTAATCTAGTATTTCACTTTGGAGTAAGAAGTTACCTGCCATCTATAGTTTACTACTTAGTGATGACTTGTAGCTGACTCAGCTACATTAGC
>NW_007806379.1:0-1059 GCF_000696425.1 Galeopterus variegatus | reverse complement strand
TTTTTCTCAAGAAATTAGATGAAATAATCATAGAAGCTAAAGGAAACTCATCCTGTGAGGATAGGCTCTTTGAAGCTGTGCAGTTGGAAGGGGGCTCTTATAATTTCTGAGAATGGGCAAGAAAACCTTTAGTGACTGTCGACCTGAACTTCATCCTGGGTTTGACTCCACGTCTGAGCTTAATTCTCATCCTCACATCCATCCCTTGGTGCCAGTATCAGAAAAAGAAAGCACACCCGGGTGATTAAAGAGACTCGGATGACTTCATCATCGCCATCGTCATCACATCAACATTAACAGCAACAAGCTAACCTGGAGCTGGTCCCTGAGCTCAAATGGACATAGGCAAATGCAGTTGTGGACTTCTGGACGCTTCCATCTAAGATCAACACACTTGCAGCATTGACAAGGTGTGCATGGTATGCACTGCTGGGAATGTATGCTGTCTACTGAAAAATCAGCCAGTCGATTTACATTTGCCAAGTACCCTTCAAGACCCCAAGTGAGTGCACCGAGGAAACCAGAGCAGTGTGAGATGGAAGGCTGTCCTCAGGCACTTATGAGACGACACTGCTGGAACTTCTAAAGTAAAGAATGTGCTCTGTCGTTCCGTAGCATTTACTAATTTCTTATGTTCATTGTCTGTCTCCTCCTGCTAGGATGTAAGTTCAGCAGGATAAGGATCTTCATCTTGTTACTCTCAGTGTCTTGAGCAATGCTCGGCACAGGGTTGCTGTCCAGTGTTCACTGAGTATCTGTTGAAGACAGATGCTTTGGTGTGCTTCCCCGATGGTGCTCGCCCATTCATACTTATAAAATCAGCTACACATATCTCACTTAAATGTGCCAAGCGCTGTTCCAGCCCCAACATAGATTAGCTCGTTTGATTCATTCTCTGATGTAGGTTCTAGTAATATCGTTCTAATGTGAGAGATGAGGCAGCCAAGAGGAGTGAGTAACTTACCTCGGGTTCCCCAGCTCGTGAGTATTGGAACAGTGCTTCTCACCGGGACATCCGGCTCCTGCACCCACCTCTTCACTGTCACTCCGTTTTCCTTC
>NW_007806378.1:0-1059 GCF_000696425.1 Galeopterus variegatus | reverse complement strand
ACCAATTTTTCAGCTCAGGGATTCTGATATTTTTAGTTACTTCTAAATGATTTCAGGTGTTGTTTAATGAACAATTAAGGTCTCTTAAAAGGAAAAAAAAAAAAAAAAGAGGAGTAGGGGTTTTCACCACTACTAATCCCCAGATGTTCAGGACAAGCCCCATTTAGACTTTTGTGACTCCTGAGACATTGTAAAGTCAGTACCTTCGGGGCTGTCAGACTGGCATTGATTAAAGGCAGGATGAATCTGGTTCTGGCAAAGTCTCCACCCTGAGCGAACAGCAGGAGAACTGGGCCAAGCTTGAGTGCAGGTGATGAGAGGTTCTTGCTCCTGCGAAGCTCCTGCGTGTTTCAGCGAACTGTCTCTAGATCCGCACACTTACCGCTTCCGGTGTAGTGTGTGCTGCCTGCCAGGAAAAATATCCTGGGATCTAACCCTAATCCACTTAATCTTCATCCACCCAAATGGATGCTTTTTTTCACAATTCTTTTTTGTTATGCACTAAATCATTAATCCTTTTTTTTTTTTTTCACTTAGAAACTTTAGTTGTCCATTCATCAAAGGCTGGAATCACTGAGAGACAGTAGAATATAGTGAATTTGCAAGTGTAAGTACTGATGCCAGATTCTTCTAAGTCAAATCTAAAAGCTGTGTGATTTTGAGCAAGGTTAATGTGTTTCAAGTTTAATCGTTGTACACTTGAAGACCTACTTCATTGAGTTGTTTTCCTCATTTGATGTACATGTGTGTTGTATTTATCATATCAGTGACTGTAAACCCCAGCCCCTTTCCAGGAGGGCAAGGCTTCTAAATCTTCAAATACTCTGGGAGGGAGAGGAAAGCTATTGGCCTTCAACATTGGGTTGCGTATAGGGGAAGAAGTGAGGGGTGGGCAGGGCAGAGTCTAGGGTGCCTCACTCTCCATGGGACCAAAAATCAAGAGTGCACCAACAAAACCAGTCATCATGATAAATAATATTTTAGTACAATATTATTCAAAAATAAAAATTAGTGCAAAAATCTGTAATGAACAAAATATCAAAACTCTAAATCAAAAAA
>NW_007806377.1:0-1059 GCF_000696425.1 Galeopterus variegatus | reverse complement strand
CCCATCTCTTCCCTCCCCCTATGAAGAGGGTATTTAAACTTCAACCATCCGGCCCCTCTTCAAGGCTCATATTTTCCTAGATGGTTCTCATGCTTTTGCACATTAATAAATTTGTTATGCTTTCTTCTTGTTGACCTGCCTGTTGCTATTGGAGTGTCAGCTGTGACCCTTACAGTGAGAAGGAACATACCAACAAGGAAAGGAGTTTCCTGAGGCAGACTTCATAGAGGTTATGGCTCCTGAGGAGTGGTTTAACATCTGCTTTCAATTGCCAAGAAGGCGGTCTCAGACTTATTTTCTATAAAATGGAAGTTTTAGGTCATCTCTAGCATCTCTCCTAGCTCTAAATTTCTGGGATTCTAAATGTTTCTGAATTTTCACATTTGCTTTATTCAGCCCTGGCTTGTATGGGTTTGAATGATCCACCTGATTTTTCTTCAACTACCTTTTCTTTTCCTCTGAAATAGCAGAATGATTAGTTGGCTGTAGCTGACTTCAGGAAAAAAAGGTCAGATACTCAGAAATGGGCAAAAGAGATAGTTAGGTGTCCACACCCTTGGTATAATGGACATTGTCTAGCAGATCTTCAGAGGATTTTTGGATTCTGTAGTGGTTGTACTTTTGGTTGGCTTCTATTGTCTGGGTTATTCTGGAACTCTGTAGAGGTAAAATTAAGTTGTAGAGAACTGAGAGTAATGCACATGATTTTTACTCATAGCAAAGTAAATGAATTTTATCTGGTAAGTTTACAAATAATTTCTGACCTATAGAAAAGATTACTCTAAACATTTTATTGCTTTATAGGATATTAACCAGCTTTGCATTTATTAGCTAATCCATTTCAACATTGCTGATTGCCCTGTCTTCAAATTCTACAGTAACTTCTTATTGGTTCCCCTTCAAATAAAGAGATAACGAAAATACTAGACTTGTGAACGACTTACGTGTCATAATTTTTTATTATTTTGAAAATTATACTTGAGCAGCAATTTAATAAAAGGTATATGTGTGTTTGTGTGTGTCTCTGTGTGTATGTGTGTCTGTGTGTGTGTGTGTGTG
>NW_007806376.1:0-1059 GCF_000696425.1 Galeopterus variegatus | reverse complement strand
GGCTGTGTTTGTTCTACAACCCTGTATTATTGTACAACAGGAACAGTCATCCCTAATCAGCAGTGTCCCTTACCAGATGGTTTATTAGGGTCGTGAACAGATCCGGCAATGCAGAGCTTTATACAGAGTCATGTTTTTTCACTGGAGAGCTTCTATTTACTTTTCCCACTTGATTCAATATAAAGGAAGATATTTTGATAAGTGTATATGGGAACATACATTCTTCCTTTTGTCTCAGGCTCCACCATGATTTGGCGAGGCATTGCATATTATTAGTGACATTTTCCTGAAGCTTCGAGAAGTGAACTAACTTTCCCAAAGTCATGGGAGCTAGTAAGTATTCGGGCTGGGGTTCCATCCCCATGAAAATGGCCTTGCTAAACGACACATACTGTAGTTTTAACTGTGTTCGGGCAACATTTTTTCCTATTATATTTGAGATTTTGGCTCTTTAGTGGGCAAAACCATGTAAGCGGCATGTCAAAAATATGCAGTTTCCCAATGGGTACGTTGGACTACAGGTGCACCAGCCCCATTAGCCTTGGAAGCGGCTAGAGAAGGTGCAGCTGGTGCCTTGTTCTCCTGAGACACAAGTTCTTTTGACTTGATGCATTATAAAAATAAAGTTTTGTTTCTTAAAAAATATATATATATATATACCATGATGTGAAAAAGATTGGAAGGTACAGAAAGCTGTCAGACCCAAGCTCATTTCTATTTGGGAGTTCTAATTCTCTAACAGTCCCTCTGTATTGCTCTCCTGCCCTACTCCCATAAAGGTTAGAACTGTGAGGTTCTGTTTTGGCAATTTGAAGCCAGTAATTTCTATCTTATTACATAATTGAGAGCTTCCTCATTCCTCCTTTCCTTACCTCTTGTATTATCTATGTGCAAGTCTGTCTTTTCCATTAAAACTATATTTCTTTGTGCATTTTTTTCCTTCTTCAACCCTAGTGTCTCATGCAGGGGTCTGCACAAATCATGTGCTTAATAAATGTTGATCGAAGTAAGAATTAGAGCAGGAAAATGTTTCATTGTGTCCTTCTAAGGGGATATGTA
>NW_007806375.1:0-1059 GCF_000696425.1 Galeopterus variegatus | reverse complement strand
GGCTGCTATATGAATGCTAAAGGCCCGGACGGTGCCCAGGCCCGGGAGCTGAGCACTCTACGAAGGCATGTATGATCGTTAATGAACATAGCCCCCCAGGCGCTCTTTTCATTTCCTTCTTCCAGATTTTCAAATGATGTCTGTCTCCCCATGTCAGACTGTATGCCCTTGAAGATGGGGACCTTGGTCCCTGAAGGTCACTGCTGGATCTTTGGCTTCTGGCTCAGTGCCTAGACACAGTGATAGGGAGGAAAGAAGGGGAGGAAGGGAGGATGACATCTGCTTGGCCCATAACATCCCGATTCCCTGAAAAGCTGCACTCCCTGGATGCATTTTGGAGGAGCCTGTATTTTTCCTAGAGGGTGACAACAAGAAACAGCCTTACGGAGCCTACTGATACAGGAAAGTTAAGGACATTGATGAATACACCTGTCCCTACTGCTACAGGGATGTTAAGGATGCTGATCAATACACCTGTCCCTACTGCTACAGGGATGTTAAGGATGCTGATCAATACACCTGTCCCTACTGTTACAGGGATGGTAAGGACGCTGATCAATACACCTGTCCCTACTGCTATAGGAATGTTAAGGACACTGATCAATACACCTGTCCCTACTGCTACAGGAATGTTAAGGACACTGATCAATACACCTGTCCCTACTGCTACAGGAATGTTAAGGACACTGATCAATACACCTGTCCCTACTGCTACAGGAATGTTAAGGACACTGATCAATACACCTGTGCCTACTGTTACAGGGATGCTAAGGACACTGATCAATACACCTGTCCCTACTTTTATAGGGATGTTAAGGACACTGATCAATACACCTGTCCCTACTGCTACAGGAATGTTAACGACATTGTTCAATACACCTGTCAGGCAAAGCCCACGTGGGAAATTCCTTTTAGGGCCAGTTCTAAGAATCATATTTTTTTCCTTTTTGTCTTTTTTCGTGACCGGTAATGGGATCGCAACCCTCGGTGTCACACCTGCACCGTGCTCAGCCAGTGAGCGGACCGGTCTCTATATGGGATCCGAACCCTCGGCGGGAG
>NW_007806374.1:0-1059 GCF_000696425.1 Galeopterus variegatus | reverse complement strand
TCGGACTGGAAAATCAGACGTTCACATTTTAACTATAAACAATATGTTTCTAACAAATAAACTATACTGCTTCCTGTGTCACTTTTACAAGGTTAATGGAACTAACATTTTTATAAATTGAATTTAATTTATTTTTTTTAAGTTTTAATTGATTACACATATTCATGGGGCAAGAGCTGACTGTCAGCACCTGTGCCCAATGTGGTTAGCAAATCAATACTATCAGCACGCCCACCACCTCAGATTGCAATTATTCCCCATGTCCCTACCCAACCTCTCCCTAGTGCCCCTGTCCCACCACTCCAACCCCCTGCATAGCAACCCTAGGTCTGTTCTTTCCCTTTGCAAGTTCAGCACACCACTGTGATCTTTCTTCCCTTCCTTCTTTCTGTCTTAGCTCCCACTTACAAGTGAGCACAGGCGGTACTTTTCCCTCTGTGCCAGGCTCATTTCACTTAACATAATTTGAAACTAACTCTTAAAGCAACAGTGTCACCTAGTGGTTGTGAAGTGAATAATGAATAATTAAAAACATAAGGTTGCTAGGTTTTATCTGTATAGAACTTAAAGAATTTGGGTCGGCCTGGTGGCGCACTGCTACAGTGCGCTGCTTTGGAGCGCGGCGGCGCTCCCGCCAAGGGTTCGGATCCCACATACAGACTGGTTCCCGATCACTGGCTGAGCAAGGTGTGGGAGCAACACCGAGGGTTGCGATCCCATTGCCGGTCCCAGTCAGTCCGGTACAGGCATGACACTGAGGGTTGCGATCCGTTGCCGGACACAAAAAAAGACAAAAAGGAAAAAAAAAAAAAAGAGAAAAAGAACTTAAAGAATTTGTATCAGTGGTGAATATTGATGGTAACTAATATTTTCCATAACATTACACAAACTCATCTCACTTTGTCTCATTAAGATGATGAACACTCTATCAACATGAATGGTGTCTTCTGCCTTTACCTACCTTCAGATGACTGTCTAAATTACTTTGTTAAAGATATTTCTGCGGTTTTGACTATGAAGTTACCCAAATGGATTTTAGACTTTTCATAGCTTCTCCTA
>NW_007806373.1:0-1059 GCF_000696425.1 Galeopterus variegatus | reverse complement strand
CTTCCAGATTTATTAGGAGTATTAGGCACTTCTAGTAATTGTTTGTGTCTATTTGCTTTTGATCCATATCCAATTCTAAACTACTAGTTATCCTGACTTTCTTGGGTCCTACACTGGTTGTTGAGTCTTTAGATTTTTGCTGTCCAATACAGTATCCATTAGACATGGGTGACTTTGAAATTTAAATATAAATTAAAATTAAAAATTCTATTCCTTAATGACATCATCCATATTTCAAGTACCCAGTAACCATCTGTGGTTACCCTACTGCACAGATTATGGAACGTTTCATTACTACAGGAAATTCTCTGGGACAGCACAGCTCTAGACTCAGTCAACCACAGCAAAGCAAACAAAATAAAACACAACTCACCTTTATCTTCCACTGAGGACTGCTTCCCTAGGTTTTCAGACTATCCTGAACTGACTCTTCCAAATTCCTCTTTGATGTGTTCAGTTTGCCAGACTCATATTCACCAGCTTATTCTGTCTTCACATGCGGGCTTCATGTGGTGTTATAGGACAGCTTTAGGTTTTAATCTTCCTGGTGGCCAACTGGGGTCTTGGTGGCCAGTTCTTAGAGCTCTCTTTACTGGGCAAGCAGGTTTTCAGCCACTTTCTCTTCACAGCTTCTGTCTATCCAGCTTTTTGCACAGCAGAGATAACATGCACTCTTGAGCTCACTATACATTTTACTTCCCCTGGCCCCAGCTACCAGATCAGCTCCCTGCTAAAGAAAATTGTCTTTGACAGTTCCTCACTTAGGTGCTTCTCCCGGGAGTGATCATCCTGAGTCCCATCACCACATTTTTATACTACCAAAATTACACTTCACAGAGAAGAAAATAATTGACATGGTATCTCTCAAGGGAGGATCAAAGCCATTTCCCATAGCTGCTAATACTTCATTTGCTTTTAGAACATTTTAACCAACGTATGACTTTGTTAAAAGAAGATCATTTGTTTTAGTTTTATTTTTTTGTTGTTCCCAGTATGGCTAAGGAAATTAACATTGTAACATAGTCTTAAATTATATCTAGTTTATTAACATGTATTTTA
>NW_007806372.1:0-1059 GCF_000696425.1 Galeopterus variegatus | reverse complement strand
CTCAGTGTAAAGAGAGATCCATCTCTGAAAACCGGTCAGACAGTCAGTCCTCCAGGACAAGGTAATCACTGTGGACCTGTGGATTGACAGAATATAGCCCACAGGTGCATAGACAACACCAATGCATTCATGAACATCTTTCTGACCAGGATCATCTACATTGACCAGTGGAGCACAAGTTGAATGACCTCTTCTTGACAGGCCATGTAGACTATGTCCACATTCCAGATAATGTGAACGTCACCACTTTTATTGGGTGCAACTTCGGTGGTAAGGTTAATGGCAAGAGCCATGAAGAATTGCCCTCCTAAAAGGTATGCCTGTCTCCTTAGCAAGGCCTAGTCCCCATACAGTTACCTCCAGAGTTCTACCAAGCCAACTGCATGTCTACCTCCACATAAATAATGCTTAGCCTTAACACAAGGATTATTTTCAATTAATCTTTCTTGGCAATTAATAGAAGACTTTGTGCGCAAGAATTTTAAGATCCTGTTTTAAATAATATGTGTTATATTCATGCATTAAACATTAATCTACCTTTTAGAAGCTGTGTACTGATTAGAATCTTTGCAGCATCGTGTGTGCATGTGGTTTGGTGTGTGTGCCAGTCTTGGGGGGCAGTGCAGAAAAAGGGTTAGAAAATTTGGGGGTAATGGAAGGGAAGTAAAGAAGAACAATCATTGCTACATTCTAATTAGTTTTCTTGATATCACACTTTTGCACAAACTCACACTTATTCTTTAATAACTACATAAGTGTAGGAGGGGAAGGAAATAAAAGATAGGGGATTTAGAGTTTCTATTAAACCACAGCCTTGAAATTTGATATAAGCATCCCATCAGTAGACAATCCAATTAATGAAAAGGGAAATAAATGCTTAAATAAATAAGCATTTCTGGTACATGTGATATTTGTCAATCTCTTAAAATCATACATGGTGAAAAAATACATAAGAAAAAATGGTTAATAAAAACTAATCTATATGTCTAGACTTTAGTCCCTAACACTTAATCTGTTTCTTTCCCTAGCCAATATCTCATTACAAATAAGCCCTATTTC
>NW_007806371.1:0-1059 GCF_000696425.1 Galeopterus variegatus | reverse complement strand
GAAACAGTCTTGCAAGACACGGTTCTCAAACTACAAAGTGCATGAGAATCCCCTGAAAACTGCCAGTATATGCCAGGTTCCTACATCTCGGCACTACTGACATTTGCAACAGACAATTCCTTGTTGTGAGGCTATAGGATGTGGAGCGGCACCCCTGGCCTCTACCCACTAGATGCCAGTAGCACCTCCACCTAGTGTGACAGTCAAAACTGTCTCCAGACATTGCTAAATGTCCCCTCTCCTCAGTTGAGAGCCATAGCTCTACGATGGAACCAAGGAACCTACATATTTAACAAGCACCAGGTGCTTCTGACATCTGCCTACAGATCTGATTTTCCAGGATATGAGTGGGTGGATCCAGTCTCTTCTACTGGGGCATCTTTCCTCCCACACACAAACATGGCAGAAGGCTTTCTTCCCCCCTCCTGGGAATGGAAGTCTACATTTGCTCCCTTTGCTGGGTGACTCAGCACAACCTCCTAACCAGAACACCCCACGGATGCCAGACCTCACCAAGGGACTTGCTTTGGTCAATGGGATGTTAGTGTGACAAGCAGAGATTCTAAATGTCCCTGCATGGTTCAGCTTGGCTTCTTACACCTGGTAAGAGAAGCACAAACAAAAACATGCCCTAGGGTCCCCTGGCCCCACAAAAAGGAAATGCATTCTGAGCGCTACTCCCAGTCCACAACCTGACCAGGCCTTCCCATACCCAGGAGAACCACAGCTGACCCACTAGCCAGTAAGTGAGCATGAAGTGCTTGTCACTGTAAGCCTCTGAAATTGGGGGCTGCTTGTTACGTAACATTAGGAGATAAAGGTAACTGTATTCCTTACTTCTATTTAGACCGCGGCTGAACTGGATTTCCTCTGACAGCGTCCAAATTGGCTTTTAATTATGCTGACCAATACACTCCCAAAATATTGTTGAGCCAAAATGCTGACTAACAAGCTAATATTATTGTGAGTCTTCTGTCCCTAACCCCACCTGTCTCCCCCTACTGTTTTGCGGAGCCACAAGCCCAGGGCCTATTGGTTCAGGCCCCAGAGAGGCACACA
>NW_007806370.1:0-1059 GCF_000696425.1 Galeopterus variegatus | reverse complement strand
TTTTTTTTTTTTATTTACTCTCTTGGTCAGACAGGGATAGTGGGGCAGTTTCAAATGCTTCCACTTGAGTGTCCTCTTTATGATAGGTCTTAACCATACCAGAGAAACATTGTTGGATCATCTGGCTACCAATATGATTTTTTTGAATACACATCCTGGAACCAGGGAAATGAGGGTCCATTTACCCAGTGGATCTACTATGAGCTGTAACTAGGCCAGAACTTCATTATTTCTCCTGGAATAGAAGAGTGTAATGAAATTTCAGGTCAAAAAAATCAATATCAATGTCATCTAGATCAAGGATTCGCTGATTTTTTTTTTAATGGACCAGATAGCAAATATATTAGGATTTGAGGGCCATACAGTTTCTGCATCTCAGATACCCAACTCTATTATAGTGTGAAATCAGCCACAGACAATATGTAAACAAGTAGTTGTGACCATGCTCCCATTGCAGGACACTAGCTCGCCTTCTTCAACTGAGAAGATTGTGGCGTCACTGCAGAGTCAGAGTGCTCAGAATAACCTGGGGATTTGTGATTTTCAAGGTGTTGTCCCCACATATTCCCATTTCAAGTTGCAAGTTCTCACTTCTCTTGAATAAAAACACTGACATGACTGCACAGACTTGCTGATTTTGCCAAATAAACATTCACTTTAACTCTGCTATTTTTCTAATAAAGTTAGGGCTTTGATTCTCAACTTTTTCTGCCTTATGGCTATAGGAGGTGAGTATCTCTTTATGTTCTGCCGTGTACAGCCGTACCACCTTGAACGCTTGCTGCTAAGATGCCCTCTGACTTTTACACTTAGCCTTAAATTGGTGATTAATCACACTCAACTTTCATTTTCATTTTCTAAAATATTGAGAGCTCCCAGCGAAAGCCAATGGATTCCACAATCCTTATACTTATTAACTCCCATGAACTCTCACATGCCTGAGACCTTGCACTCATTAGTACATTCCCTTCCACCAATGACAGTTTTACAGTTGCACTAGTACTTCCTGCTGGGGACTATTCATACTCCACCTATCAGCCATCTGGCCAATAATACAGA
>NW_007806369.1:0-1059 GCF_000696425.1 Galeopterus variegatus | reverse complement strand
GAGATAATGAATGGTAAAAGTGTTTAGCACTTGGCTCAGAGGATGCTCTCAGCCAATATTGGTTCTAAAAGTGTTCATGGTCATTTGTCTTACCTTTGAGACTTACCTAGAAGCTTTGCCTGGGCATGCCTAATTCGTTTCTTTCTGTGGTTCGCAAAAAATGCTTGTTATTTGATGGATAGGAAACAAGAAATTGTGGCCAAACCACAGGATTGCAGCTCTTCAAGCCAAAAATCTTATTTTATTTTTAGGGCAGTTGTCATATCTTTGCTTCCTGAGTGTCTCCAACCAGTGCAATTTGAATGTGTGTTAGAATAATTTTTGAAGCTTTTAAAAAATACCAGGTCTAGAGCTGGGCTGGGCTGGGCTCAGCTCAGCCCACACCACTCCATCCTCAGAGATAATGACTCCATTGGGGCCCAGGCATCCATTTATTTTAAACTCTACAGGTAATTACCATAGAAAGCAAGGGGTGAGAATCTCAGACCTGGACTAAATGGCTACCACCGTTCACGTTCTGAGTACTTCTAATGAAGCTAATGACTTATGTCTGGGAAGCCATGGCAGGTCTACTGATTGAAAGAGAGTAGTAAATGGAAAGAAAGGAAAAAGAAGGGATAAAAAAGGAGAAACCAGAGACAGAGAAAGTAAGGAAAGAAAGATGGTGAAGGATAGTTAAAAGGACCACTTATTAGCTGCTGTGGATTGATTGATTTGTGTTCCTCAAATTTCATATGTTAGAAACTTAATTCCCATGGTAACTGTTGAGGGTGGGAAATCCTATTATGGTAATTGAATGGTAGGGCCTTGAAGCAGTGATTAGATTGTAAGACCATGCCATAGTGAATGGATAAATAATGGTGGTCAGGGGCGTGGTTCTGAGGGCTTTAAAAGAAGAACATATGAGAAGTCAGTTCCTCTCTGCTCTGCTATTTCCTGCCATGTGAGACCCTTGGGTCACCATCACCAACACCAAGACCCTCACCAGATGTGTTCCCTAAACTTTGGACTTCCCAGCCTCAGAAACTGTAAGCAATAAATTTCATTTTCTTTATAAAT
>NW_007806368.1:0-1059 GCF_000696425.1 Galeopterus variegatus | reverse complement strand
TCTACCCATGTACTACAGCCAATTGATCTTCAACAAAGGCACCAAGAACATATATTAGGGAAATGACAGCATCTTCAGTAAATGATGCTGAGGCAACTGGATATTCATTTGCAGAAGAATTAAACTAGACCCATACATCTTACCATATACCATATATAAATGGACTAAAGATTTAAATACAAGACCTGAAACTGTAAAACTCCTAGAAGAATACATAGGGGAAAAATTTTAGGATGTTTGACTGGGCAAAAACTTTATATAAGACCTCAAAAGCACAGGCAACAAAAGAAAAAGAAACTGGATTCTATCAAACTAAAAAGCTTCTGTACAGTGAAGAAAACAATCAACAAGGTGAAAAGAGAACCTGTAAAATGGGAGAGAATATTTGCAAACTACATATCAAAGAAAGGATTAATACCCAGTATATACAAGGAACACAAACAATTTAACATTAAAAAAACAAATAATCCAACTGAAAAATAGTCAAAGGAGCCGATTAGACATTTCTCAAAAGAAAATATACAAATGGCCAAGGAATGTATGAAAAAATGCTCAACATTAGTAATCATGAGGGAAACATAATGTAAAATGATTGAGATATCATTTTACCCCATTTAGGCTGGTTATTATCAAAAAGATGGAGAATGACAAATGCTGGTAAGGATGCAGAGAAAGGAGAACCTTCCTGCAATGTTGGTGTGACTGTAAATTAGTACAGCAATTATGGAAAACAGTATGAAGTTTTCTCAGACAACTATGGATAGAACTACTATCTATCCAGCAATCCCACTCCAGGGTGTATATCCGAAGAAATGGAAATCATTATATCAGAGGGATACCTGCACTCCCATATTTATTGCAGCTCTATTTACAATAGTTAATATATGGAATCAACCTAAATGTCTATTGATGGATGAGTGGGTAAGGAAAATGTGGTATATATACACAATGGAATAATACTCGGCCACAAAAAAATAATGAAATTCTGCCATTCACAGCTACATACATGAGCTTGGAGAAAATTATGTTAAGTGAAACAAGCCAGTCACAGAGAAATAC
>NW_007806367.1:0-1059 GCF_000696425.1 Galeopterus variegatus | reverse complement strand
CAGGGGAGGGGGTGCAGCCATGCTTGTTTCTATTTTATAGCAGAGGACCTGGAAGCCCAGAGACACCTGGCATCCCTCCCAGGGTTGCACAGCCCAGGCAGGGTGGGGTATCTGGATGGGCCTCATGTTCCCGGACTCACCTCATCCTTGTCCACCACCTGGATGAAGAGGGGGAGGGCAAAGCCAACCTGCGCCAGCTCAGTGATGGCAACGCTGTACTCGGAGCTGTTGAACTCTGGAGCATTGTCATTGATGTCAATAACCAGGATATTGAAGGTCGTGGTTACTGTGGCGTCAGACGGGGTGCGGTCATCATTCAGCTCCGTGCCCTACAGACAGAGGACAATCACCCCAGGGGTGAAGGCCATAGTCACACAGCAGCTGTTTACCGAGCACTTTCCGAATGCTAGGCACTACACTTCATGTGAATTCGCCCATCTAATCCTCACCACAACCGCAGGAGGAAGAATCTATCATTAGTATTCCCATTTTACTGATCAGGAAACTGGGGCTCAGAGAGGTTAGGTAGCTCGTACAAGGACGCATAGCCAGAGTAGGTTTCAAACTCAGGCAGTAGGATTCTAGAACTGACATGAGATGAGATGGGGCTAAGAGGACAGGACAGACTTGGGGGCTCTGCGGGGGGCAAAGGGAGAGTCTTTATTCAGTTTGGCAGATGATGACGCTGAGGCCGAGAATTTTTGTGCTGGTGATTATTCAAGCCTTAATTGAGCATCTGCCATGAACTGAACACGGCTAGGCACTGTGAGGGTCTGGGTCAGACGCAGGAATAGACCGACTGATTCCCATATCTGGGTGCTCAGTCTCTGGATCAGAGCCTCAGCCCCCAAAATACCCATTCCTAGTTCTGACCCCAACCTTCTGAACCAGAATCTCTGGGCAAGAGACCCAGGAATAGGTATCTTTCAGCAGCTTCCCAGGGATTTGGATCCATAGCCAAGTGTGGGAACCCACCCTCACGTTTTATGCACAGATGGAAAAACTGAGCTCAGAGTCCTGCAGTGAGTTGGTGGCTGTGCTGGGATTAGGGAGCAGTGC
>NW_007806366.1:0-1059 GCF_000696425.1 Galeopterus variegatus | reverse complement strand
GCACTATGTCCTATTTGTATGTGCCACAGTATCACAGCCTGACACTTTTAATGAATCTCTACAGTTACAACAGAGAAAACCCTGTGGTCAGTACTCCTGAGTCAGGTAGCAAAAAAGATCATTTGGTTATGTAACTTAGAAAACACACATTTATATCTTGGGCTAATAAAGCACAGATTCAACACAAAAATCGACTTCATGGAAATAAAGCAATCTTGGTGAGGCCAAAGAATTGTTACAAATAACTGAACAACATTTAAGAATCTTTTTTACATGCCTGATATAATTCCCATTGATTTTATTGGGTTCGTGTAAGCACTATTAAGATTTCAGACAATGAACAAATCAGTCAAAAATTATTTGGTTAGATAAGTTTGACATAGGCCAAAAAATCCTTTCATCCTTCTGAAATGTGACATTTGACCCTATCCCCTCTGATGGCAGTTTATGCTTTCTGCTTTCTTCTCACCGTCAGTCAGTGTATTGTCATGACAATTAGTGTCATACAGCAACACAAAAAGTCCTTTAAAGGAACTCACAGAAACAATAAACTTCTTTGGATATCAGGACTGCATGAGTGTTTTAGAAGTAGGACAAGTCTTGAAAAAATCACTAAGGTCAGTGCATAGCTTCAAATGGATCACAGAGACGTACCAAATTTAAGCACTAACTGAGCAAAGATGAAAACCCTCTCTTACATAAGACAATTTTGCTTCACACCCAGGCTTCCTAAATTAAAGGAGTACAGTTTACCCATCCTGTTGTTCTCTACAATAACTTCATGTTGAGATGGATAACATGTTTGCTTTTGGTAGACTCTTCCATCTATCCTGTATGTTTAGGTACCAACCCAGTTGCATTTACACTGAGGAGTGTAAGTATGGACCCAGCACTGGAACAAATAATGAAATTAAATCCTAACAACTTACTGTGAATATTATATTTAAAAGAACACATACGCAGACACACACACACACACACAAAAAAAAACAAAAAACAAAAAATGATTTGAAGTTTTATTAATGAACAATTATTTTTCAGATTCAATTATACTGTACA
>NW_007806365.1:0-1059 GCF_000696425.1 Galeopterus variegatus | reverse complement strand
GACCCAGAGGTCTCACATTGCAAGATGGTGGAAGCAGAGAGAGCAGAGAGAGAGCAAGAAAGACAGACTCTCCTCTTACTTTAAAGCCCTCAGAACCACTCCGCTGGCCACCATTTTTAATCCTTTCACTACTGCATGGTCAAACAATCCAATCACCTCTTCCAGCTCTACCTTTCAATTATCATAAGAGGATTTCCCACCCTCTTACCCATTAGTGGGGACCAAGTTTCTAATACATAAAACTTGGGGACACAATTCAAGCTTCAGGGAGTTTCATGGGGACATAATTCAATCCACTACACCTCCCCTCTGGGAATGTGAAAAAGCTCATGTAGACTATTGGTGGATCAGACACCACTTGGAGAGAACAGAGGTGCCCAGCCAACCACCAGCACCAGCTGACAGACAGGCACATAGTCCATCCAGTGGCATAAGGGGGGACCGGTAGGAATGGGAATGTGGGCAGTGTGAATGGCCCTTCCCATAGGGAGGGGTATTTCATCATTGACATTGTTCAGAATTGTCAGTTCATGGTGACAAAAAAAAAAAAAAAAAACAGTTTTATTATCAATTTAAATGTCTATTGTCAACTCACCTTTGAACATCGGCATCTAAGGCGGAGTGTTCCCACCTCTTCTCCCCTTCAGCATGCCACTAAGAGGAGAACTGAGGTGACTAGACATTGCCAGCACTACCTGGCAGACATGTGTGGGGCCAACATGGACCTTCCAGCCCAGCTGACCCAGCTGACTGCAGCTGCAGGAGTGAGCCCAGGCAAGACAGCAGAGAAAACACCAGCCAACCCACAGAGTCATGAGAAATGGTAAATTGTTGTTTCTGTCCTTTATGTTTTGAGTGCTCCGTTACCCTGCAGGAGATCATGAAAACATCAATAAACACATCAATATAAAGCTTCTGTCTAGACCACACCCTGGATCTTATGCCCTTCCACTTTTCCTCTGTGTGGATCTGGATTAAATGGGAGGTAATTACTCTTTAACCTGCCCCTGCTTCACCAGGTCAGAAATCCCAGATGCTGAGAACATGGGCATCTACCAT
>NW_007806363.1:0-1059 GCF_000696425.1 Galeopterus variegatus | reverse complement strand
CTCTACTACCCTTGATCAGGGAATCTAACCTCCTTGCACCACTGCAATAGGAGAAGGGGGAGTTTGGAAGTACATCAAGTTCAGGCTTCTTCCACAGAGAGGACTCAGTAAGTACTTACTGAGTAAATGAATGAGTGAGAAAGTGAACACCCTCATTGCTATGCTTTTGAAGGCCTGGAGACTATTTGCCTCGTCTCCACGTGACAGAACTGTTCTGGGTTTGTTGCTCGTTCTCTTCTCGGCTGTCAGAAGATGTGCTGCTCGCTTTCCTCGCTGCCGTTGCTAATCTGTGCTGCCCTTGCCATTAGTCTCCTTTTTTTTCTGTTTTTTTTTTTCGTCCTTTGTATTTCCTCTGGCTCTTGTTCCTGTTCCTGTGTGTGTCAGCTTTCCTTTATTGCCATTTTCAGCCATCGTGATCATGTACTACTGGGCCCAGCATACAGTATGTAATTGTATTCTTTGGCTCTTCTTGACTGTGTATCTGTTCCTTCAGTTGTAGTGTGACCTGTTGTAATTTTTCCAGTTCCAGGGTTCCAGACATAGATTGCCAGAAAACAGAGATTGTACTCGCTGTCCTGGATTGAATACATTAAGTGAAACCAGTGTCTGGGTAAAAGTTTGCTGCATCATACCTGTAGGTTGTTTGGCCACAAACCTATAGAACCCAGGCTGGGAAAAGAAAAAACAAACAAAAAAAAAACACCAGAGAACAGCATGCATCAATAGATGTTTCACATAATCTATCAATCAAGCAGTCCAGGCTAACTATAGTAGTAGACTGTGTCAAACACTGATCAGTCTCCTAAATTTGCAGAGGGTTCTAGATTTTTAATTCCCTCAGGGTAAATGTTACGATCTACTTAATTTATAGATTCTGCTGTCTCTACTCATTGTCCATCAGTGAAAGGAGACACAGGATGTAAGGCGTTGTGCAGTGTGATTAAGGAAGCCCGGTTCACCTACTTCTCACACTGATGTTTCTATAGGGACAGAATTACTGCTTAGAAAATTACTTTCAGATAATCAAACCTCAAGTCATGCCTTCAAGTAGAAGAAAAG
>NW_007806362.1:0-1059 GCF_000696425.1 Galeopterus variegatus | reverse complement strand
TCTTTGAGAGGAAGTCATAACGCAACAAGCTTGGCGCAGTGGCAATATTGTAGCCAATGAGGTTTATCTGAGGAACAATTATTGCTAATTGAAGTCATAATGCACAGCCACACCTAAGGCATGGGGAGTTAGGCTCCACCTCCTCCAGGAGGAAGTGTGCACATAAATTATTTAGAACTCTTCTATATTTGTCTCTTCTAATCATTTATTTGTTTGTTTATTTATTCAATTATTTATTTATCTCAATATATTTATATTCTCAGGATATGTACTCACAGACACTTTATAATTTGAGTTATTTTTCACAACTACTTTGTTTATCAGATATTATTTTATACCAAAACCCAATAAGGTAATTTCTTAATAGCAGCCAAAAGAACTTATGGGTGTGTGCAGTGGTGCTTCCCTGCAAGTAGTCAGCAAGGGACTCCATATACTTCTTCTAATAATCCTATCGTTGTTTAAATATTTCAGAAACACTTTAATGGAAACTGTGGGGTTTGTGAGATAATCATTAATGTAATGAATGGATCACCTACTATGTGCCAAGAACTCACATAATGCTCATCAAAACAATATGGAGTAGACTATGATTATGTAAATTTCAAAAGACATAATACAATACTTTACCTAATTTCAGTCTAGTAGAGGATAGAGGCAAGTGAGAGTGTGATCACTGTACAGTGTGATGAGTTCCAGGGAAGAGGCAGGTGCAGTGTTAGGGAAGCATGGAGGGGGGCCATCTAGCTCAGTCAGAACCGCTTTGCAGAGACGGCACCTTCTCAGTGACGGGGGGCAGTGAGCTGTATTATTGTGAAAGACAACTAGCAGGAGTGCTTCAGGCAGAAGGAAAGTCATGGGTGACGGTAGGGAGGACTGAGGTAGCATGCTGTTCAGGGCAGTGCCAGCATCTTAGTACAGCTAGCATGAGAAGCACAGTGAGGGGAGAGGAAGGAAGCAGGGGCCAGAGCACAGAGGATGCTTGCACTACATAAAGGGATTTGAGGGCCGGCCCGGTGGCGCACTGGATAAGTGCGCCGCTTGGGAAGCGCGGTGGCG
>NW_007806361.1:0-1059 GCF_000696425.1 Galeopterus variegatus | reverse complement strand
AAAGATCCAATTCCCTGGCTTGTGGGTGAAATATAAGCTCTAAAAAATGAATGAATGCATTATTTAATTAAGTCCAAAAATTTTTATTATGTCTATTTTGTTCCTGGCATTGTGCCCTAAACTGGGGATATAATAATGAATGGTATTTATTAAAAATGAAGAGCATTTTGAAACTGAGATCTGGTATGTTTTAATTTTCTATTGCTGCTGCAACATATTAGCACATACTTAGTGGCTGAAAGTAATATAGAGTTATTATCCTATAGTTTTGGAGAATAGAAGTCCAAAATGGGTCTGACTGGGCAAAAAAAAAAAGTGTTGGCAAGGCAGAATTCTTTTTAGAGGCTCTAGGGGAGAATTCTTTCCCTTGACTTTTCCAGCTTCTAGATGCTACCTTCATTTCTTAGTTTATGGCCCCCTTCCATCTCAAAGCCAGCAATTGTAAGCTCTTCCCTGCTTCTGTTGCTACATCTTCTCTCTAAATCTGAATCTCCTGCCTCTCTTTCACCTGTAAGGACCATTGTGATTATGTCAGGCCCTCCCATACAATCCAAGATAATCTCATTTTAAGATTCTTAACTTAATCTTATCTGCAAAATCCCTTTTGCTGTGTGGGCAACACATTCATAGGTTCTAGGGATTAGGATGTAAACATCACTGAGGGGGCATTATTCTGTCTACCACATGATACTACAAAGTAATTCCTATAACTAAGTATTTCCTAATTGAATTTGTATCTCTATCAAGAGAGCTCTGAGACCTGACATAAAAGCTAGGTAATTCCTTTCAAAATACTTCATCATGGTGGCTCATCATGTTTTATGTTGTCATTGGAGATGAAAGGGGAATTCTGGGGAATCTCTCTTTTTGAGTTCTTTCCGTTGTGATGTATTCTGGCTGGCTGTGAGGAGTTCGAGTTATTTGAAGCAGGAAATATGTATGATCTCTCCTACACCTACAGTACTTGCTTTCAGTTTTAAGTCTTGATGAAGACCACAGTGGATTTGGGGGGCAAAGGAGCTGAATAAGCATTTTTCAAAGGAAGATATATGAATGGCC
>NW_007806360.1:0-1059 GCF_000696425.1 Galeopterus variegatus | reverse complement strand
AAAGCGCCAGCGGTAGAGATGAAAATTGAGATGAAGAAAGTTCATGAAACATCAGAGAAGGAAATCAGAATCACATTCTAGAGTCAGTTCCTGTAAAAACCCATTCAAGTCAATGTTCAATTTATTCGAAAAATGGATTCTGGAAGTATTAACCATCATTTGAAATATGTGTACTGTACAACAAGGAAGTTTTCTTTAACAGAGATTTTTATCATATTTTATTTTCCAAGTGATAACTGAAACAGTGTGTGTGCTGCTCTTGAGAACATAGCTCTAGCTGAGGTGGGTACCTAATGGGTAGTGAAGGAGGTCTTCCAGGTGAAACTCCTACACCCTTGAAAAAGAGCCAATTATCAAACAGCCACGTGTGTACACGTGGTAGCCAAATATTTTCCATTACTGAGAAGAAATGTTCCTTTAGCTACACAATGCCTAGACATTCAATAAATTGAAAAAAGTACTAAGTCACTTTAATTAAATGGATAAAGATAATTGGAAACTGCCTTCATAAGTGAAATCTATGCAAAAAAAATGACGATCATTTTAGATAACAATATTACTAAAACAAATGTATGACAAAAACTGCTAGTAAAGAACAAAACTTTGTGATTTGATTATCATTTTGATTTTCTTATTCCCATCATCTACTGATGTCAACTATGAAAAAGATAAAAGACATGATTCAGCTTTCATTAGATGTCTACATTCTGAATTCACAAAAGATATAAGCTTAGATTCAGAACAATGCCAATGAGAGGCACTATGTCTTTCAATGAATCATAAATGTGTCTTTCAACATTATTTTACCAGTTACAACAATATTTTATCTCATGACTTTCACTGGTGACATAAACAAGAACCACAACCGTTCATAATTTTTACATGGGGTCAAAATCTGAGAAATAAATGTAAAATTATAATTTAAGAAAGATGTAGAATCATTATTTATTACCTGCATACGAAATGGATTAAAGGCCACTGAGAGAAACTTTTTGTAGTTATATAAGAACCATGCTTCCTAGTCAGAGGTCAAAGTTTTAATCTATGTGATTTCTAAAC
>NW_007806359.1:0-1059 GCF_000696425.1 Galeopterus variegatus | reverse complement strand
TAAGGTTCACTGAACACATTACATTTTCTGAAACTGAGAAATTTAGAGTCAACTACCCTTGAAAGGCTATTGGGGGGAAAAAAAAAACAGAAGCCTTAAATCTCAGAGTTTCACTCCCTCATAGCTAAGAACCATACCATTCTCCTGTATCCTGGAAGGTTCTCTGGCAAATGTGGGGATGAAGAGAATGATGGGAAAGTGACACTGCTCTATCTCAAAATTCTGCTGTGTGGCCTATCCTAGCAACCACAGGCTAGTTGCAGTTCTTCAAAGTTCCGTGCAGACTTTCACTTACTCAGCAGCCAAACTAATTTCCTGCGTTGAGGTGGATTGAATTAGTCAACATACTGCCAGAGTGCGGTGCCTGGGGAAAGCCCAGCCAAGTGTCTGTCAATGACTGTTGAATTTTCCTGGCTTCCTCCCACCAAAATTTCTCCTCAGCTTGTTTCTATCAGGGTTATACAGGAACCAGGATCAGCAACTTTTGCTCCTGTACTTTCCGCCCAGTCATTATACTGACAACTAACAAAGTTTTGGGGCTATGGGTTGGGATGACAAGTCTAGACCAGAAAGATGATCACTCAATCCAGTCTTCCCTCTAGATTAAATGACCAATTTCTTAGGCATTGACCCAAATCTCATGCATGTCTCCAACCTAATTCATTAAGGCAAATCACTTTCCCAAACTTTTCAAATGAAGCAAACTCAATTTTCAGTTTTTGCTCCACAAAACATTTTGTATTTCTGAGTCCTCACCCTATCCATGCTAATTTCTTTTTCTTGGAATAACCATTTCAGCTCGCTCTCCTCATTTGGGTTCTACCCAAAGTCCAAGCCTCTTCTACAACATCCAACTCCTCCTACCCCAAAACCCATCCATGTCTTTCTCTCTTCTGAACTCTCAACTTACTCTCATGACATTTCAGTTAGCAATTAACTAGGGACAACATTTCTACTGTCCACTTGAAAGGCTATTTGTATGTGCCTTGACTTTTTAAGTTTTCACGTCTTTATTCCTAATCTGCTAGCTGGACCTTAAACTCTTTGAAGGAGACAACT
>NW_007806358.1:0-1059 GCF_000696425.1 Galeopterus variegatus | reverse complement strand
TGCAGCGAGTGAGCGTGCCGTGCAACGGTGCTAGGTAGCAGTGAACAGTGGTTGGGGGGTTCGGTTGCACTGGATCATGTTAGACCTTAAAGGCTTTCATAAAGATATTGAAATTTGTTCTGAGTAAAACAGAAAAAGCATTTGGAGCAAAGACCTCCTTTACATTTTAAAAAGATCACCCTGGTTACTGTGTAGCAGGGTAGGGAGAAGGACAGGCGACTACTGCGATCGTCCAGGCGAGGAATGACGGTGGCTTGAACTAGGATGGGGGAGTGAGAACCAGTCAGGTGCTTCTGGACATGTCTTAAAGGCAAGTGAACAGGATTGCTGACGGGTTAGAGGCGGGTGTAAGAGGAAGGGGAGCAAAGGATTACTGCAAGGACTTCGGTTTAAGCCGCTGGGAAAGTCAAGTTGCCATCTGCTGAGAGAGAGAGGACTGGAAGCAGAGCTGGGCTTAGTTGGGGGTGGAGTGAATTTGAGGTGCTAGTGAGACATCCTGGCAGAGGTGTCGAGGACATATTTGTCAAATATTAAGTATCAGAGCTCAGGGAAGAAGTCTCAACTGGAGATATAAATTCGTAAGTGGCCAACACACAGATGCCCTTCAATGTCTGGAGATGATATCTCCGGAGAATCAGCAGTTAATAAGTCATGGAACTTGAGGAGATCACCTACAGAGTGAAGGATCTGAGGACTGAGCCTTGTCTTTTTGGTATTTAGAGGCTGAGAAAATGAGAAAGATTTAATATGGAGCCTGACAAGGAGCAGCTCGTGAAGTGGAAGGAAAACCTGGAGACGTCGGGGGACCAGAGGCCACATGAAGAAAGCTTGTTAGAAAGAAGGGACTGATTGACCGGTTGTGTTGAATGCTGCGGCCAGGCCCGTTCAGCTGAGGGCTGAGAAGTGAACGTCGGGCTCGGCCACGTGGAAGTGGAGGTGGAGGTGAGGCAGCAGGCAGTAAGCCAGTGCATTTTCTATAGAGAGTTCTAAAATGATAATTAGAAATGAGTCTGTTTTGGGCCGGCCCGGTGGCGCACTGGATAAGTGCGCCGCTTGGGA
>NW_007806357.1:0-1059 GCF_000696425.1 Galeopterus variegatus | reverse complement strand
AACTAGTGAATTTTTCATTACTCTGGCTTAGGTTAAATTATTTAATCACCTTCATACTTAATTAAATGACTAAGGGCAATATCAATCAATAATTTTAAGACATAAAACAAAAGGCCTCATTCAAGCTCATCAAAAACTCTCCCCAAAAAGAAAGATGCTGATCTTGCTAAGAAAAACAACAGTATTACGATGTTATTACTAAGAGATGTGAAATTTTTCCCGGGAATTCCAGAATCTATAGGATTCTTAACATATAATATTAGAGGAAGAGATCAATCATGGGTTGTTAAAATGCTGATCATCTTTGCATTCAGAAAGGACCCAAGGGCTGGCCAGTTAGCTCAGTAAGTGATAACGCCAAGGTCCAGGGCTCGATCCCTGCACCGGCCAGCCGCCAAAAGAGAAAAGTCCTTTATCCCTTCCTCATTATTTAAGCTCATGGCTACCAGACACCTGCCTTTTTGGGCCATCTCCCCTCTTTTGAGTTCTGTTCTCAGGTCCACTTGGCTCACAGTAAGAATCCCCTGACAGCCTCACAGATCGGGCAGTATCATTACAGTTCCATAATTGTTTGGTATGTATATATATTATTCATATACATATTCCACCAACCTTCCATATTATTTTAGGATTATCAATTTAAATGTATCTATGAATAGAACATAAGCTCCATAAGGACAGGGATCTTATTCTGAATTGTTTATTGTAATTTTAACACCTCAGAACTGAGCTTGGTACATAGTAGGAACTCAGATAATATTTGTTGAGTGAATGAAGAAATATAACATTCATTTCCATTAGACTGTTCATTCCCTTAGCACATGTGAGTGCTTAAGGAATGGCTGTCAAATGAAAAAGTGAAGAATTTAGTTGTCCGTATAGCTAAATCTTCTTGAACAAAGAGCAATAAAGGGAATACTAGAAATTAAGAATATTCCACTTTGCCTGCTGACTTTCTCAATGAAAACATGGAAAAGACATGTTTTCATTGAGAAAATAAAATCTTTTTTATTTTAAACTGCTTGATCACTCTAACTTCGTGTGGTGTTTAAAAGATGA
>NW_007806356.1:0-1059 GCF_000696425.1 Galeopterus variegatus | reverse complement strand
AAAATAGTTTCATATTAATTTCAATGTGCAATAGGAAATATATATAGTTTGTGACTTCACAGATAGAATTGCTTAGGCTAAAGCCAGAGTCCATTTTTTAAAGTAAGTCAAGGTGAAGAAGATGTTAAGTGATGTGCAACACCAGGGAACACAGGTGTGAAAAAATCACAAAAATGCCTGAGAAATTGATTGAGACAGTGCTCTTGATTCTGAAAGCTGACAACCGGTGAGTGCAGCAATCGCCTCTGTGACCACATTATCCCCTGCTGAGCCAAGCAGCAGCATTACAATGATATTTCCTTATCTATAGACCAGGGTGGTGCCTGGCATTGAGGACATGTAGACTCATGTTACAGATGGTTGTTTACAGTCATGCCACATTCCTATTAATACCATGACATTTTTGCAAGCTGTTTTTCTTGGTGTTTCTAATCACTTTTCTTTCCTTGTTAACCGAACAGCATATGTTCAGATGGAGGCATCGTCTCAGTCGTATAACCTATTACATGGAGTCCCCTTTTTGGCTTGCAGACCCACAGGAACTGTTTTCAAAAAGAGCTGTTAATGATGCCACAGTGGGCAGAGTCCACAGCTCACCACTTTTACACTTATAGGTCACAGGCCATTCATGACAAATATTTATTTAGTACTTATTCTACACCAGACACTGTGGATAGAAAAGGAATGAAAGAGAAATCCCTCGCCTGGAGTGCGCACCGCAGCGGACACTCACACGATAAAGCACACAGTGTATTAGAATGAGGTGGCGCTGAGAGCAATGGAGAAAAAGCAGCAGAAGTGGGTGGGAGTGCTGGGTGGGGTGTGGCTTGAGATCGAGTGGTTGGGGAAGGCCTAACTGGGAAAGCAACATTTGAGCAAAGACTGAGGGAGGTGAAGGAGAGAGCTGGGTAATGTACATAGTTGACAGTGCATTCCCCGCAGAGGTAACAGCCAGTACAAAGGCGCAGAGGCAGGTGCAGGCCTGGTGTGTTTGAAGAACAGGGTGGGGGAGGCCAGAATTGTAGGAGATGAAGTCAGAGAGGTGGGGGGGGGGGCCGG
>NW_007806355.1:0-1059 GCF_000696425.1 Galeopterus variegatus | reverse complement strand
ATAATAATCATATACATTGTATATTGACAAAATAAAAATTTAACGAAAAAAAAATGAAAATAGATTAATAGGAGCTAAATTTGATAAACAGTGTTTCACTGTTTACACGCAGCCCCTGCTTATCGACAGGTTGTGTTCCATGTGTTGCTTTGTAAGCTGTTTGGAACTTGAAAGGCATTTTCTTGTAAAAGTTGTGGCTAAATCTAGAGCACAAAAGCGCATTTAATCTGTGCATGTCTGAAACACAAGATGAGGAGTCCTATAAAGGCTAATGAAATATATAATTGATTCATTCAGCCAACCTGTGTTAAGCATCTGCTCTGTGGTTGGTTATGGCAGTAGGTGCTTTTCCATGTTAGATGCTTTTAGGGTTCTAACTCCTCCAAGTATAGTAGGATGGGGCTGATTAATTACTACCTCATTCAATAAAATTTATGGAGCAGCTGCTGTGGGCCTGACACCGTGCTAGCTAGGCTCTAAGAACGCAGAGCGAGGGACCCTGCTCCCACTTCTAAGGAGCTGTCAGTCTGGAGAGAGCATATACATGTTCGAGTAAATGGAGAGTTTCAGATTACTTTGGTACGTGCTTTGTTAGGGGTAAGCAGAGTGCAGGGGAACAGAGGAAGCAAGAATAAGGGAATGGAACCCAAGCCCAGGTTTTTTGGTTTGGGGTTTTTTTTCGGTGTGTGGGGGAGGGGGCAGTAGTTAGGGAATAGATGCTGAAGAAGGTGAAGCTTGAAGTCTTTTGAAGAATGAGGTTAAAGTTGGGAATGCGACTGAGGGAGTAGAATTCATTCTGGGCACAGAGACAGGAAGATCTGAAGAAAGGAAAGGTAGCAACAGATTAGGTTGGGTATGGCTGGAAGCAGAGATGCGCAGGAGGGGGTGTGGAGAAAGGTGGGCTAGGGCTCAGGGAAGAGGCATGGAGAGGCTGGTCTGCTGGCTGTCATTGTGGAGGTGGTAGCTGAAGCTGCGGGTCTGAGATCTGCAGAGAGTGCATGCGGATTGAGCAAAGTTCCCACGGTGGATCCCCGAAGGGCATGGTGTCAAGAGATGGTA
>NW_007806354.1:0-1060 GCF_000696425.1 Galeopterus variegatus | reverse complement strand
CATAACCATAATCCTAATCGTAAACCTAACCCTAAACCTAACCCTTACCCTAACCCTAACCCAACCCCAACCCTAACCCTAAACCTAACCCTAACTGGAACCCGAATTCTAACCCAAACTCGAACCTGATCCCGAACCGTAACCCTAACCATAACCCTAATCCGAACCCAAAACCAAACACGAACCCTTAACTGAGCTCGAACCTGAACTGGAACCCTAACCCTAACCATAATCCTAACCTGAACTCGAACACTAACCCTAAACCTAACCCTAACCATAACCCTAATCCTAACCCTAACCCTAACCCTAACCCGAACCCTAACCTGAACCCGAACCCTAACCCGAACTCGATCCCGAACCCGAACCCATAACCTAACCCTAACCCTAACCCGAACCATTACCCGAACCCTAACCTGAACTCGAACTTGAACCAGAACCCTAACCCCAACCCCAACCCCAACCCGAAACCGAACCCGAATACCAACCCTCACCCCAACCCAAACCCGAAACCGAACCCGAACGCTAATGCTAACCCTAACCCTAACCCTAAACCCAACCCTAACCCTACCGCTACCCCTACACCTACCCCTAACGCTAACCCTACCGATACCCCTACACCTACCCCTAACGCTAACCCTACCGATACCCCTACAACTACCCCTACCCCTAACCCTAATCCTAATCCTAACCCCAACCCCAACCCTAACCCTAACCCTAACCTGAACCCGAATCCTAACCTGAACTCGAACCCGAACACGAACCCGAACCCTAACTGGCTGGCATTTAGATATTTTGAAATTTCTCTTGGCAATGTATCATACTGTTCAGTATGAAAGTCTGTCAGATATTTTGTTAAAATTATCCCTCAGAATTTTAATTTTTTGGATGCTGTTGAACATGATCTCCTTTTTAATTTTATTTTCCGGACTGTCATAGCTAATATATAGAAACATGTACATCAATCTTGTATCCTCTGAACTTGTTAAACTCACTTATCAATTCTAGCAGGTTTTTGTAAGTTGTTTGGAATTTTCTATGCATACAGTCATGTCACCATGAA
>NW_007806353.1:0-1060 GCF_000696425.1 Galeopterus variegatus | reverse complement strand
AATGCAAAACTAAGCTAAATCAGGAATTTCCTATCCAGAGCCCAAGAACTGCAAGTCTACCTTGCCATGCTAAAGGCAGATATTGCTGATCTGTCACAACACATTCACATGGAACTAGGATGGTCTCAAAAATTATTGACCACCAACAGATCCAAGTTAGCATAAAAGAGAAAACGTATTTGCCAGCCTTGTCTGGATGCTCTCCAGGGTTCTTTACAACTCTCTTATGTGGGTCTCCTTGAAGCTTTGGTTTTAGAATTTGGTAAACGTCAGGCCCTTTCCTGCCAGGGTATATTGCGTTCATTATTGTTATTGTTGTTTAGTTTTTTGTTTTTGTTGAGTTACGGGGTAATTTTTCTCAGTACAATGCCAGAAATGATTACACTAGACTCAAAGACAGAGTGAAATTTATAGGTACGGGTTTTAAACCACAACAAAAGATCCGTGGCTGTCTGGTTTGCCAGTGCCTTTTATTTACTGTAGTTATTCCAAGAATAATTACAGAGAATGTGCTTAGGAATTTGCTGTGTTTTAGGGCTGACGGCATTGTGACGTTTTGAAGACTACCATTTCTTTGCTTGAGATGGTGCATTTTCAGGTTAAGGAAATCTTTATTATGGACTCAGGAGTATAGCACACTCGTCACGCTGGCTAACTAAGGGTTCTGAGGACCCTGACCTCACTCTTTGCTTTTCACTGAACAGCTGTATTTACATTCTGGGCATCTGTATAAAATTCTGTTTGTATATAGGGCTAACAATGTTTAAAAACCATCGGCGTGGTAGAAGGAGAGATGAGCTGGGAATTTGAGTGTATTTCATTCGCAAATGCAAAACCCCAGTAGGACTCAAACTGTGTCCATAATGGGAAATTATTGCTCCTGTAACTAACATGTGAAGGGATAGACCTAGCTGAAGGCCCCATTTGGATCCTGGTACTGAAGTCATTAGAAATCTCCCTTCCCAACATTCATCTTAACATTTGACTAAATATGTTTCATTTGTGGCTAGGATCTTTCAGAAGGTGGGAAAGATAGCCAACAGTTGTGAAATACTTAACT
>NW_007806352.1:0-1060 GCF_000696425.1 Galeopterus variegatus | reverse complement strand
GAAGAAGAGAAGGGAGGCAACGAGCCTCTCCCACAACATCATTACTCATCTTGATAAATTCCAAAATACTTCTTTTCAATTTTTAGCAGAAAAAGCTGAATACATATATTTAAAACAAACATAAAAGCTCCTTTCCAACTCCCACCTTCTTGTGGCTCTGTTTCATCTTTCTGTTATGTGGGCATTTGGATGTCTTCATCCTGGTGCAATAGGAAAGTTAATCTCTATGAGCACAGCAGACCAGTAGCTCTGAAAGAAGTTTCTGATACATGGCTCTAGCAGCTGTTATCACAGAGAAAGCACTGGCTTCATGTATAATCAGCCCCAGGAACTCATCATACAGCTTTAACAAATACTCGTTCAGCATCAATCTTGTATCTGCCAATCTCTTCCCGTTCTCTCATATTTTTTGAAGAAAATTCCAGTCATTTAATTTTATCTTTAAATATCTCAGAACCTATCTCTAAAAGATAAGGACTCTTTTAAAAGATACCACAATGCCATGTAAAATAATAATTCCTTAACATAAAAAGTCAGCGTTCAACTTTCCAAGTCTCAGACTTATAACAAATTGCTTGAATGAGGAATCCAAATAAGACCCCACATTGCAATTAGTAGCTATGTTTAAGTCTCTTTTAACTTGTAGATTTCCACCTCATTTCTTGTTTTCTTGCAATTAAAACAATTATTATGGAGAAATTTAAACACATACAAAAGGCATTCGAATTTGCAACCAATGGTCTAACTAGTACTCAAATCTACCCCCTTTTCTATGTCTTCAACCTCCTCCCCTCCACTCCCCAACCCCAGGTCTGAACCACCATCATCTCTTCCTGGACCCCCGCAATGATTTCCTAACAGGCATCCGAGGCACCAACCCATCCCGTACCTGGCACAAGTCTGGTTTTGCATTTCTCTGGCTAAATAGGAAGCTTAAAATAAATTTGAAAAGCTATTGACAAAGAACTCATAATATTTGTTTTCTTGTGTTGTTCAAGAACTTGTCTCTGAAGGAAGTTTCCAAATGTGATTTCCATAAACAATGGATGAATATATATAT
>NW_007806351.1:0-1060 GCF_000696425.1 Galeopterus variegatus | reverse complement strand
CTCTACCCCAAATGTGGTTTAATTATATTGATTATAAAGCTGAGCCAGTATGAAAATATATGGAGGCATACATCAATTTTTCACTTCACACTTGAACATCAATAGATAAGAATTCAAATAAAAATGGTGATGGTTTGACGTGCTAAATGGAGGTAGAAAAATACCACGAATTCCACAATCATGTTGAAGAGGAGAAATGGAATTCCCTATAGAAGTGAGCTTTCAATGGGTACAGAATGACATGTTTTCTTAAATGCTTTCTTAAGGACAGGGAGTTTGGGATTAGTAAGGGAGGAGTGCCCTGTTTGCTAAAAATTAAGATTGTTATTCTAAATCAGGAACATAATATGTGTAATGCGTTGAGGAGGTCACAAAGAGTCGGCAGATCCCATCCCTGTCTTAAAGGAGTTGCAGTCTGTCCGGGTAGATAAAATATGCAAGATAATGGGCCACGCAAGCTTGAGAAAAAGAAGCTCCAAATTGCCAGCACAGGAAACAAGTGATCTACAAGCAAACAATAATGTATTTAAGCCAGAAATAATTAACAGAACCCTGTAAAGGAATTGGAGGCTGACTCAGATGCAGAAATCAGGGTTTACTATTGAGAAACTAGCCACGGTTCCTGTGCTGCTCCTGAGCACGGCCTCAGATCCGATCCTCCCCCTGCTCTGCCCTGCTCTGCCTCGCCGGAGGGCTGGTACAGACAGGACACCTTGCCCCAGCTGTGAGAGCTGGCTGCAGCCTGGGTTCGGCTACCAGGAGAGGGATGGTGGAGATCTGGGAGAAGGAAAAAACCAATGTATTTTCCTTTCCTCCCTTTCTGCTTCAGCGCTGCTGTGTCTTTTCCATGTTTCAGCTCCCATCTGACAATCTGTGTAGTTTTGGCTTCCGAGGGTCAACCCCAGCCACAGGCTCCTCCTGTCCTTTGTCCCTCAGCCTGGGATACTATCAGCTTCTGGTTGTCACTAATTTCTGGGTTGCCTGACTGTCCCCTAATTGATGTCTCAGGCTTTTCTATCATCTGTGTAACTAGATCCGTGCATTAAAATCCCACTGGCTT
>NW_007806350.1:0-1060 GCF_000696425.1 Galeopterus variegatus | reverse complement strand
AGTGTAGTCTTTCACTGTGTGGTCTATTTTACTTGCTTTTGGTGTGTTTTTTTGGAATTTAAGAACTTATATTTTCGTCTCTCACAGCAAACACACTTGAGAATAAAGTACACAAAATGTTCTGAAATCTAGACTTGGAGTGGAAGGGAAGAAGTCAGTTTTGGCTTCAGGTTTCAGCTGAGATGTCCAACACAGTTTATCAGAAACTTTGCTTATTGGGAGTCAAATGGTGCTGCAAAGGTTAATATAAGTGATACATTTACTTTTTATTTAGCCATTTAGTGAAAGATTTTTGTGTGAATTATTTTAATGAGGAAAAAGGGTTTATGGTACTCTAAATCCCTAATACCTAGAAGGAAACACCTCTTCAGGGCTGCTGATTTTGGTTTCACCAGTCTTAAATGATTAATGCCTAGAGACCAAATATCAGCATGGTGACATGCATGTCATGTCCAAATGGGCATTGCTTCTACTCTAAGTAGGCATTTTCTATAGTCTTTGTTGAGGAAGCTGAGAAGACAGGTGATTCCCTTGGAGCTGTCTAATGAACGGGCTGCACTCATCAACTTACCTGTGCTAGCATGGCTGGCACAGCGCATGCCACTTCTGATGCCCAAAACTGGCTTCTGTATGTTTTTCTGTGTGTAATAGATGCCCATCCTTAGCCAAATGGCACTAGATCTGTGTCAGCTGCTGTGGTGCAGAGCCTTCCTTGAGTGCTACAAGGCTGAGGAGAGTTCCTGGCAATTTCATGCTGAACTCTCATGGCCGCTGTTTGGAGAGGTCTTACCAAGGTCAGAGCACAGCCTTGGTGGAGTGCTGTGGTGAGGGCTGAAGTCAACTGTTTAAAAGCTGCAGCAGACGCAAGGAAGTTGTATAAGTAACACCGAGGTCAAACCTAATAATTAGTTCAGTCTTGGATAGCTGGCTCACCAGTTCTTGAAATTTTTTTCCTACTCTCAATCGCAAGAAGACATTGACTGAGGAAGGTTAAACCGAAGATGAACTTTTATTGTCCTTCTCATTAGCCTGATATATAGCTCATGGCACAGTAGCAATC
>NW_007806349.1:0-1060 GCF_000696425.1 Galeopterus variegatus | reverse complement strand
TTTACAAGTAATATATTATTTAGAGAACAATAGGTACAGAATAGCATACAAAGTATGGTTACGTTAAACAATATATATTCACAGAAAATGTTTGAAAAAATACTCGTATACTAAACTGTTAGCAATACTTGCCTCTACAGGATAAATTTAAGCAAAACTTTCATTTTTAGTGTTTAATTTATACAATTTCGCAAACATCGACTGAACACATACTATGTGCTAGGCACAGTTATAGGGCTGGGGACCACAGTAGGGAAAATCCGACAATCTCCTGCTCTTCTGAATATATATTCTTACACAAATTAGAATGTCAAATAATGACAACTATAAGGGGAAAAAATCCAGGTGCTGTTTATATAGGGCAGTTGCACTAAATGAATTGATTGGTTGAAGGAGGTTCTTTCTAAAATGGTGAACTGATAACCAGGATGATTAGAAGGAGGCCTTCATGAAAAACATCTGGTAAAGAATTTTAGAGGCCTTCATGAAAAACATCTGGTAAAGAATTTTATAGGCCTCAGTGAGGAATTTGGATTTTATTCTAGATGTAATGGGAAGTTAACGGAGAATCCTTTTCAAAGGCGTGGAGAGACGACATTTTGAAGACTGCTTTGGTCACAATTTGGATAATGAGGCTAAGAGTGAAAGGTGGCAGCCAACAAGGAGGTAATTATAATAGTACTGGGAGAGAGGAGCATGGCTTGAGCTAAGGTGTGGCATGCAACAGGGAGTGGATGGATTTGGGCAGGTGTTTCAGGTAGAGCTCACATGACTTACTGATGGATTTTATTATGCATGCATACCTGTGTCTTTTTTTCTCCAGTGAGAAGATATTTATTATCAGAAACATATGAGGGTATATGTTTCTGGCTATATGTTAAGGCTGTATGTTTCTCTTTCATTATTTACTTTTCAAAGGAAAAAGACTTAAGAACAGTGAAAATAGTGAATTTTAACACTTCATTTTCTTTAAACAGTGATTTGAAAGCATTGAATTTAACTAATTAATTTTTCAATATTAAAGTAAGTTATTTGAAATTATCATTACTTTGTAAGTTTC
>NW_007806348.1:0-1060 GCF_000696425.1 Galeopterus variegatus | reverse complement strand
AAAAAAAAATAGAAAAAAGGATGTGGATCCTTTTGGGATAATTCACCTTTTCTTTTTCCTGAGTTTGTTTTATGATCAACATTATGTCATTTAATGATTATTATTATGTAAGAGCCCGTGTGAGACATGTATTTGGAAGTGAGCTCCAGGATTATTTTTCTCTTTCTAAGGAACTAGTGTGCTTTCTTTCCCAATAAAAGAACTAGGGAAGCTTGGAGCCAAAGCTGGTGTTCAACTTCGGCAACTCTCAATTAATGTTCATGATTTGTATGTTTCTTCTTCCTTTCCTTCCTCCTTATTTCCTATTTTAATTTCTATTTTTCTGATTATATTGTATAGATGTCTTTTAGTATATTTTGCATAAAATCCTTCTTAAAAGGGAGCATCAGATATAAACAAGGTACCCCTGGCTAATTCATCCAGTGTTAGGCATGCACCTGCCTTTGTGACGCAGGCACAGACAGCATGCTGAACACCCAGCATGCTTCCCCGTCCTCCATTCATTCAGCAGAGATTTATAAGTCCTCAGGGAGCAAGGCAGGGTGCTGGTAAAGGACACAGATCCTAGAATCAAACAGGCTCCACCACTTATAACCTGTGACCTCAGGCAGGTCACTTAATTTCTCAGTGCCTTAGTCTCCTCATCTGGAAAATGGAGCTGATAATAGTGGCATATTCTTATGGAGTGTTTGTAAAGATTAGCTAAGATAATACAGGGAAAGTGTTTAGAACAATGTTCAGAACATAATGAGATTGCAGTAATGTCAGCTTTTATTATCATCACTGTTATTCTTTATTAGATGCTGTTATGCACTGTTGGGAAAAATAGAATGCTTTGGTCAGGGCCCTCGCCTCAGGTCCAGTTGGATGTGGTTTTAGCACATCCTTTGTAAGCAAATTGTGTGTGTGTGTGTGCATGTGTGTGGAGTTAGTGCACATGCGGCCAATGTATCTTTTTAATTTTGTTGCTATTCTAAGAGAGAGAGCGAGAGAGAGGGAGAGAGAGGGAGAGTAGTAGTTTGAGTGAAGCAGGCGGGCAGGCATCTGCCTTGGGCATCTG
>NW_007806347.1:0-1060 GCF_000696425.1 Galeopterus variegatus | reverse complement strand
GAGGAAAGAATAAATTCCATTTTGTATAGGTTCGGAGTTAAAGTGAAGAATATTTCTTACTATATTTCAATATTTGGGGATTGGGTTTTCCTTTTATATATGGCAACTATCAACTAGAATATTGATGTAAGCAGATCACTCAGTGATTGCCCAATAGCGTCATGAAGCCATTCCAGTAAACTGCCTTAGGATTGCCAGATGCATCTTCTGGCTTGACCGAGTCTCCACAGCTTGGTTGCAAAGCCTAGGAGGACAGGGAACATACCTTCTTTAGATAATTCCAGAGGCACAGGCACAATCTATGCACATAGTGGATTCACAGAGCATGTGTCCTAGATAGAATCAAATGGGTTGAGATCACAGGATTGTTACAGTCTTCAAGAACATCCCATAAATACAGCCCTCTTTCTTGCCCAGGTTGGGAACCATTCGAAAAATAAAAGAAAAAAAAAAAGAGTAAACAAATTGAGTAAAAAGAGTAAAAAAAAAAATGTTATCTTTATTACCAATGAAGTCTAGACAAGAGGTGGTTCATATCTATGGAAAAATGACCTTCCTCACTTAATACTAAATGCTAGTCTTACATGGGCTCACCCCGCAGTCATAAGCAGCACAGGGCCAGGATGGCCCTCCCCATGTGATGAGAGGCCAGAGAAGGAAGGAGGTTTAGGAGACAGGCTGAACTTTGCAGGAATGCAGCTCCCATCCTGTGAAGGAAGTAGCAACAGAAAACAAGAAGCAAGCACCCCCCTAGTTAGGATGAATGTTTTTGTTTTTTCCTCGATCTACCTCTGCCCAAGAGATCTGCCCAAGAACCATCATCGTGTAAGTCTTATTAATTAAGTGCTCAATACCCGGTTAACCCACTTGTAAAGCAGGGGGGACACGTGACAGAAACAGCATGATGTTAGTAGAAAGAAATTGGAATGTAGGGCTGGCCCGTGGCTCACTCAGGAGAGTGTGGTGCTGATAACACCAAGGCCACAGGTTCAGACCCCTATATAGGGATGACCGGTTGGCTCACTTGGAGAGCGTGGTGCTGACAACACCAAGTCAAGGG
>NW_007806346.1:0-1060 GCF_000696425.1 Galeopterus variegatus | reverse complement strand
GCACCAGAGAGCTCCAGGTTTTTCATGTTTTTCTGTTTTTGCCAATTTACTTGGCAACTATAATGGAAATTTTATCCTTTTTGCCTTCGAACTCTAGATAAGCGCTTTCAGCCTCCATGTACTTCTTTCTGAAGAACTGGTCCCTTCTTCAATATCTCTCATTTCCATCATAGTCCCCAAATTCATTCTCAACTTACTTTCAAGAGGAGTGCCATTTCTTTCAGAGGATGGTGTTTTTGGTGATTCGCATTGCTGGCTCTAAGGTATTCATCCTCACAGTCATGTCCTCTGCTGCCATATTGTCATCTGCCCCCCACTGTGCTATGACGTCATTGTGATCAGGGGTGTCATTGTGCACATGACAGCTGCCTCCTGGTTCCTTGGAGGATTCTTCAGAGGCTTGCACAAAGCTGGCACCTTCTTTTTATCTATCTGTGGCTGCAGAAAAGCACCTCAGTTTTTTTGTGATGCCACTTTATTATTAAAGCTTTCTTTTTTTATTCAAGAAATATTTATTTATTATTATTTTATTTTTTTTGAGCAGCATGATTACTGCTGCTTTATTTTTACTTTTTTTATTGGCTATGAATATTCATGGGGTACAGAGCAAATTGTCATCACTAGTGCCTAAGATACAATGGCCAGATCCATATTGGCAGCATGCCCATTACTACAAATGGTGATTGTACCCCCTGACCCAAACCAGATATCCCCCCAATTATCCCTGACCTCCCTCTCCATCTCCCTTTCCCCACTCCACTTTGTATCCCTAGGTATGTTCTCTCCCTTTGTAAGTCCAATGCCCCACTGTGGTCTTTCTTTCCTTCCTTCCTTCTCTCTTAACTCCCACTTATGAGTGAGAACATATGGTATTTATCACTCTGTCCTTTGCTTATTTCATTCAACATAATTTTCTCCAGGCTCATCCATGTTGTTGCAAATGGGAGAATTTCATTCTTTTTAATGGCAGAGTGGTATTCCGTGGTGTATATATACCACATTTTCTTTATTCAATCATCCATCGATGGACATTTAGGTTGGTTCCTTGTCTTGGCTATTG
>NW_007806345.1:0-1060 GCF_000696425.1 Galeopterus variegatus | reverse complement strand
GCAGGGTGGAGATGGGGAGAAATAATGACTTCCACTAAAAAGGGAAGTAAAATGGATAAGACATAACTTGTCTGAGGTCTCATGTGTCATGAAGGACTCTCCTATTTCTTTCTTGACCTATTTGGAAGTGATACGAGACTGTGGAAAACAAGAAAGGTTGGGGAAAGATAGAGACATGAGTTAAATTTTGACCATGTTAAATTTGAAATGCCTTGGAAAAATCCAAGCATAAATGCTAAGTAGGCAAATCATTGTATGGGTCTATAACTCAGAAAGAAACTCTTGGCTGGATATATAAATATGAAATTTTGTATCAATTTTGTGCATATTGATTGAAGTCCTGCAAATGAATATGATAATGTGAGCAGTTAGGGTGAAAGAGAGGAAACTAGGAAAATACTTAGGAGCTACGACATTTAAAGGTCTTGAAGAAAAGAAAAGAGCCAAGAGACAAGGCAGAGAAGTAAAGAAATGTATTAAGAGACAAAAGGTCATGCTGCTGAGAATCAAGTAACTTAATAAATTTAAAATTCCGTAAGTTTTCTCAGGCAGTTTATTGAAGAGGCAGGCCCTCACTAAAAATCGAGGAAATGTACAGAAAACGGAAGCTCCAGGCAACTTTTGAGAAAGCATGCTTCATCTGTTTTCACACAATAATACAGAAGGTGGCTAAGGATTCAAAGAGGTATTTTTGTTTAGTGGTGGAAGGTTGAAGGAATTTCAAAGTGCTGACTTTTATTTTCTATAGTAAGCAAGAGACTTCTGAAGCTGCTGAGTATGGTAAAGTAGAGGAGGCTGGAGTCTAGGAAGAATAGAAAGACCTGAAGTTGTTATTGTGGAAAGTAGGTATTTAGCTATTCCCCAACTAGAATAGAAATGTGGCATTTAAAGTTTAAGCACCATTTATGTTGGTGAATGCAAATTGAAGATAGCATCATTCAAATCTCTTTGTGTAATTTCCTTCAACAACGCTCCCCTGCCCAGGTGGAAAGGCAAGAAAATGGTTAGGCTCAGTATGATGGGGTCAAATATGTCAGGTTTGGAAGAGAGTGACTGAAAT
>NW_007806344.1:0-1060 GCF_000696425.1 Galeopterus variegatus | reverse complement strand
TAAGCAATTAATAATCTATAATAGCATTTTGAAACATTTCTATAAAATTATTGCTTTTCAAAATCTGAGCATTTAAGAGAATAAATGCTAAAGATTCTGTACAACTTGAAAACTCTATACATTCATGATTCTCTGAAAAAATCAGGAACACTTTATTCTCCAATAATGTGAGCTATATATATATTTCTCTTAAAGACATTTTTAGTTTTTTATTTTTTATTGAAATGGTTGTACATATCTGTGGGGTACAGAGTTGAATATCAACACTTATGTGCAATATGTGATGCTCAAATCAGGATAATTAGTACATTCTACGTTGTACAATGTAATCGTTTTTCATGGCCCTTTACCAATTCCTCCCTCTAAAGTTATGATAAATTTTGAGACAACTGACGACATTTTTTGGGGGGGGATTAAATGTTTTTAATTCTATAGTTTTGCTAGCTCATTAATGTTGGCTTTTACTTTTTTTTTTTTTTTTAAGATGATCAGTAAGGGGATCTTAACCCTTGACTTGGTACTGTCAGCACCGCACTCTCCCTAGTGAGCTAACTGGCCATCCCTATACAGGGATCTGAACCCATCCGTGGCCTTGATGTTATCAGCATCACACTCTCCCAAGTGAGCCACAGGCCAGCCCAGCTTTTACATTTTTAAATTAATATTTCAGTAGGCAGTATACACATATGGCACCAAATATATATATACACATATACACACACACACACACACACATGCACCACAAAAAGTGTGACTTTTTCCTACTCAGTACCTCTCCCTAGGGACAACTATAACCATGCTCAGCATACCTTCATCCACAGAATGTTATCGTGAATTTTAGAACTTTATTTAATTGGAAAAAAACAGTTGCTCAGAGCAGTTTTAATTTGTATTCCACTTATTTGGGGAGGTGTTAAGCATCTACTCAAGTTTAAGATCCATTTATAACTCCTTTCTATGAAATGTCTGTTCATATTGTTTACCCATTTTTCCATTTTTTGTTGGTTGATACAGAAGCCCTCTTCACAAATTAAGGAAATTAGCCATTTGTCTGTGATAC
>NW_007806343.1:0-1060 GCF_000696425.1 Galeopterus variegatus | reverse complement strand
CCAAGTCAAGGGTTAAGATCCCCTTACCGGTCATCTTTAAAAAAAAAAAAAAAATTTGTTTCCTTACAAATTTCCCAGCTTCAGGCATTTTATTATAAGCAACAGAAATAAACTAATACAAAAATGATAAAGGGATCTATCCAGGAAGACATAACAATCATAGATAAATATGCACCAAATACCACATCACCCAGCTATATAAAGCAAACACTATTAGAACTAAAGAAAGAGATAGACCCTAATTTGATAGTAGTTGGGAACCTGCACGCCTCTCTATCAGCATTGAAGAGATCATATAGGCAACAAATCAACACGAAAACACAGGTTTTATGCTGCACTTTAGACAAGTTGGACTTAAAAAATATCTACAGAATATTTCATCCAATATTATAGAATATACATTATTCTCATCAGCATGTGGAACATTCTACAGGATAGATCACATGTTAGGTTACAAATGAAGTCTCAACAAGTTTTTTCCCTTGACTTGGTGTTGTCAGCACCATGCTCACCCAGTGAGCAAACTGGCCATCCCTATATAGGATCCAAACCCATGGCCTTGGTGTTATCAGCACCACACTTTCCTGAGTGAGCCACAGGCTGGCCACTCTCAACAAGTTTTTAAAAATTGAAATTATTTAAAGTATCTTCTTAGACCACAACAGATTAAAACTAGAAATCAATAATAAGTGAAACTCTGGAAGCTACATGAATGCATAGAAATTAAACAACATGCTCCTAAACAGGAAATCAAAAAATGTTTTGAAATAATGAAAATAATGACACATCATGCCAAAACCTGTGGGATACTGCAAAAACAGAACTAAGAGGGAAGTTTATTGCAATAAATGCTTACATCAAAAGAACAGAAAGATTTCAAATAAACAACTCAGTGCTACACTTTAAACGACTAGAGAATAAGAACAATCCAATCCCAAAATTAATAGACAGAAAGAAATAAGATCAGAGCAGAACTAAATGAAACAGAGACAAAAAAAAAATCAATGAAATCAAAAGTTGTTTTTTTGAGAAGATAAACAAAATAGACAAACCATTAGCT
>NW_007806342.1:0-1060 GCF_000696425.1 Galeopterus variegatus | reverse complement strand
TTTCTATTCTTTTCCTATTTTAAATTTCATTAATAACATAATATTATTAAATTAAATGCAACGAAAAGAAAAAGAATTATATACCATGAAGAAGGGGGAATTTATTCTGGAAATGCCGGACTGTTTTTAAGATCAATTAATGTAACCTACCATATTAACAAACTAAAGAAAAAAAATCATATTATCATATCAATTCATGTAGATAAAATATTTGACAAAATCCAACAGTCACTAATGATTTAAAAAGAAAAAAAAAACTCTAAGCAATTAGGAATCAAGGGAAATTGCCTCTATTAGTTTCTTTGTAATAGCAAAAAAAATCTGAAATCATTCTATACGTCCTTTAGCAGGTGAATAAACACACTGTAGTATATACCTATGATGGAATACTATGCAGCAATAAAAAGGAATAAACTATTACTACATGAGATAAACTGGGTGAATTTCCAAGAAATTACGCTGAGTGAAAGAAAAAGCCAATCCCAAAAGACTACATTCAGTATTATTCCATTTATATACCATTTTCAAAATTATAATATTTTAGAAATGAAGGACAGGTTAGTGTTTCTCAGTGGTTGGGGACATGGGATGGGGAGTGGGAGGCAGGAAGAAATGGTCATAACAGGGCAACATGAGGGATGCTCGTGGTGCTGGGGCTGTTCATTATCTTGATAGGTGCAGTGTGGATACATGCATCAAGACATGCCAACATTATATGGCCCCTTAATAAACACAAACACGAGCACAAGTAAAACTGGAAAAAAATGTGAATAAGATCAGTGACAGCTTCCTGGTTGTGACATTATACTATAATTTTGGAAAAAGTTACCACTGAGGAAAATGGCAAACTGTACAAGAAATTTTTCTGTACTCTTTTTTTTTTTTTACAACTGCATGTGAATCTATAATTATCTCAATCAATTTCAATTTTAAAAAAGGAAAACAAAAACAAAAACAAAAACCAGATGGCTGGCCACATTTGGCCAGGGAGGCATAGTTTGCAGCTCCTGATCTTGACCATTGTTTCTCAACCATGGAAGGATATTAAAATTGCCTGGGG
>NW_007806341.1:0-1060 GCF_000696425.1 Galeopterus variegatus | reverse complement strand
AAAGCGTCTACATGATCTTATACTAATCAGAAGTCAGGTACAAAGTAACAGTACTTTGGCTTAAAAATTCTAAATTATTATTTTTTTCTAAGGAGCTTAAAAAATTATATACCTTTTTCTAAGTGGAACATAATGCTTATTTTTGTTTCACTATAGCCATGGTTTATCACAGATGCTATTAGAGTTCTTGAACTTAGTTAGCCTACTCTATTTTTTCTTTCTAAAACTGGTTGCTATGCTGCAAAGAGGAAACATACTGTGTGGCCATAGCTAACCTAAATGTTTCTTTTCTGTTTATGAAATGCATTAGCACATTATTCCATTTAGAAGAAATATGAACTCAGAGAAACTCTAATTTGCTTGGCCCTCTAGCTGGCTAGAAGACTAAAATACCTTTGAAGATGAGTAGATTCAATTAATGATTATATAGGAATACATCATTGAAATAGTTCTTTGTTTTTTTTTTCCTCCAAGTTATACTAATAGGAAGAATATATGCAATGCAAAAAAAAAAACATGTGCCATGATTTTTCTAAAAGCCTGAACTAATTTTTATCAATTTTCATAGCATGCTTTTAATTGTAATTGGGTTAAGTAATTGTGTTCTACTGTAAGAAGGATAACAGAAATCTATTGCTATTTAGCTAATATTCACATTGTGACTCTTCTCTGTTTATGTGAAATGTTTCAACTTATTCCTGCAATTCCCTAATATATGTATATTTTCACAAGTTATAGCCATCAATTTTCCTCAATAACCATAGCTAAACAGTTAAGATAGTTCTTGCTGAACCCTCAAAAAAGTAATTTTAGTTTTTCACTTTTTCACTTTTATAAGTTCTTTAAGGAATTGGATGTGATCTAATTCTTTACTGGTAGACATTCATTGAATTTTTATTGATGGCACAGTTTACTGTTTTAGTACCTAGAGGTACCCTAGAAATAGTGAGGCCGGGAGAAGAGGCTTATGAATATGTGTATTAGTCTATTTTGTGTTGCTTTAACAGAAATACCTGAGACTGGGTAATTTATAAAGAACAGAGGTTTATTTGGCTTATGA
>NW_007806340.1:0-1060 GCF_000696425.1 Galeopterus variegatus | reverse complement strand
TAATCATTTTCCCCAAAGATTTTACCCCAGGATGCCACCACCATCATCTTAGTCACCCAAGACAGAATGAGGGGAATCACCCTGTACTTATTCCTCTAGCCTGATGTCCAGTCATTTATCAAGTCATATAAACTCTGCATACTTAGTATTTCTTGTTTTCATTTCCTTCCTTTCTCCTTGCTCAGACTTTCAATACCTTGTGTCTGGATTACAGCATAAAAATCCCCAATTCATCTCCCTGGTTCTCCCCTATCTAAAGAGTCAACAATACTATTTCCAGAGTAATCTTTCTAAAAGGCAAATTTGATCATGCCAAGTCCAGTTGAGCATCCTTTAAGGGTTTCTCATGCCTGCTGGATCAAGGTAAAAGTAGGAACTTTGTTACTGGGCACTGTCTGGCCTTGTCTTCCACTGCTCCCCCATCTGCATTTACTCGTCATATTTCTGGTCATGTCCTCAAACACATTGTTCTCATATCCTAAAATGCTTTTTCCCAACCCCTTCTTCATCTAGCTAACTCCTAGTGACACTTCAAAATTCATATTAATTGGGCCGGCCCGGTGGCGCACTGGAAAGTGCGCTGCTTGGGAGTGCGGCGGCGCTCCTGCCGAGGGTTCGGATCCTGGGTTCGGATCCCATGTGGAGACCGGTTCCCGCTCACTGGCTGAGTGCGGTGCGGGCGCAACACCGAGGGTTGCAACCCCGTTACCGGTCAGTAAAAAAGACAAAAAGGAAAAAAAAAATTCATATTAGTTGGAAGTAGATAGAAGTGATGGTTGAACAACATTGTCAATGTACTAAATGCCACTGAATTGTACACTTTAAAATGGTTAATTTTATATTATGTGACGTTCACTTCAATTTTTAAAAAAGCTCAGATTAGGCAGTGTCTCTTCTAGGAGCTTCTCCTAATTTCTCAGTGTGATTTATATATCTATTTTTCTTTCTATTTTTTTTTTTTTCCTTTTTTCGTCTTTTTTACTGACTGGCAATGGAATTGCAACCCTCAGTGTCGCGCCCGCACCGCGCTCAGCCAGTGAGCAGGAACCGGTCTCCACAT
>NW_007806339.1:0-1060 GCF_000696425.1 Galeopterus variegatus | reverse complement strand
AAGAGTGGAAAAAGGAAGAGAAAAAAGGGTAATAATGGTTTGATTAATATGCCATTTTGCAGGTTAATTTTCACATTTTTAAATCTTATATAAATGTTTTTCTTTTGTCCCTTTGAAAGTTCTTAAGGGAAAAAATGGACTATATCAAATTTAATTCCTGTTTTCCTGTGTTTATATTTAGCAGGTGCTTGATAAAATGCTGGAAAGGCAATTTGGTATGGGTCCTGAGTGTTCTTGAACATTCTTGGAAAGATTTTTGATTGTATCCTTCTCGCCAACTTAAGTTTGATTACTAAATGAGGCTGTCTCCAGAAGTGGACCTTCTTCCCTTGGCTGCTAACTAGGTCATGATCAGGACAAAATGGAGCCATATAGACCTACCTTGGAAATTTTGTATTCCACCTTGATCTTACTGGATAATAGGTTTGAGTGTGAGTAAGGGCTGCTCAGGAAAAAAAAGGTGAAGTTATAGCTTCTGAATCGGGACACAGAAATTTGTTTTGGTAATAACGGACCACAAACTTCAGCATCTGGGGAGTGAATATCTTAGATCCTAGGAGATTCAGGGAGCAGGAGAAAGACATTAAGGTTCAGATCCAGGACACCCATCTGAATCAAAAAGCAGCTGAGGCTGGTAATATGACATGCGGTTAGGTCTGTCATTTCTGTCCACATTGTATAAAAACAGGAGAACTCACGAAACGTGACTGGTCCTGAAGTATTCTGTTGTGGTTGATGCCCTCAGTGGTAGCTTCCATGGCCGGTGTGTTGAGACACAGAGACTGTCACAACTTTGTTTCTGTATAAGTGATGCAAATCCATGTACTTCTCTTTGTGTCTGAGCAGCCTTGGATTATGTCATATGTGGTAATTGAGTGTGCAAATAATCAGTGACTTTGCCTACATGATTTTTCCAAACTGATGTAAGGGTGACAATATAGCACGACCTGGAGTGACCTGTGCCCTTTAAGGTTATATGTCTGTATGTGAGGAAAAGTCGGCCATAAAATGTCTTTTCATCAAGGACAGAGGTTGCTTTTTGGCTTATATATTATCCCTG
>NW_007806338.1:0-1060 GCF_000696425.1 Galeopterus variegatus | reverse complement strand
AAAAAAAAAAAAAAAGAAAAGAAAAGTGTTTCAATTTTCAAATTACAAACAAATAAAAGCAAAGAAAACTAAAGGTATAGGACTTCCTTTATTGGCATTTTGGTGGATTAGCTACTTTATAGGCCCTCCTACAATAACAACTATATCCTGAATAATAAAAGTTTTCTTAATACATTACTGGGCTCATGATAAAGGAAACCTCCATTTCCATCCTACCCACCCTTTTCCCCGCAACCTCCCTCAGAGCTGAGACCAGAGCTGGGAACAGAAAGCATCCTGCACTTATGAAATGCAGAGTTGCTTTGAGGGCAAGTGTTAATATTAGGACTGCAGTCTATAGACAATCTAAATCTTGGGCCAGTAGCTGGGGAGGTGGGCAATGAAACTGACACATTTGGGCCGAGCCTGTGGCGCACTCGGGAGAGTGCAGCGCTGGGAGTGCAGCAGCGCTCCTGCCGCAGGTTCGGATCCTATATACAGGGATGACTGGTGCGCTCACAGCGCTCACTGGCTGAGTGCAGTGCGGTGCGGCCGGTCTCAAAAAGGACAAAAAAAAAAAAAAAGAAACTGACACATTAAGTTGAGACACTAGAAGGAGACTAAAGGCAGTAGAACTCCCTAGCTATCAGCAGAAGCAAACACAAATCCTCTCTGGAAAGAATCACCTCCAAATTAGGCCCCCAAGATAAACAAACCCTGAGTCCTCTCTACCCCAAGGTTTTTTTTTTTTTGTCTTATTGTCTTTTTCTTTCGTGACCAGCAACGGACCGCAACCCTCAGTGCTACAGTGCGCCACCAGGCAGGCCCAAACATTTTCTTTTTTTTTTTTCCTTTTTTTTTGTGACCGGTCAATCATTCAGTAGAATGATCGCGCAACCCTCGGTGTTGCGCCCGCACATCGCTCAGCCAGTGAGCGGCCGGTCTGTATGTGGGATCCGAACCCTCGGCGGGAGCACCACCGCGTTTCTCAAGCGGCGCACTATAGCAGTGCGCCACCGGGCCGGCTCCCCCAAGGTTTTAGATATTGGAGTTATCAGATACAGAATATATGATATATATA
>NW_007806337.1:0-1060 GCF_000696425.1 Galeopterus variegatus | reverse complement strand
AGGAATAACTAGAAATTAATATGATGTGTCAGGGAGAAAAAAGCACATTCCAAAGGAGAGACTATGTTTCAAGATCCTGAGATGCAGAGGCTAGAGCTACATTCAGAGAACGGAGAGAAGTCCAGTGTGACCAAAGTAGAAAAGACTGAGCCAGAGTCCTGTTTGATAAGTTGAATGAGACAGGCAGGGCTAGCTCTAACAGGAACTTATAGGTTACATTAAGGTAATTGTTTATTATCCCAAGAAAAAGAGGAAGTTCTTTTAGGGTTTGAAACCAGAGATTTGTTTTTAAAAGATCATTTTGGCTGCACTAGTGATAACAGACTGGAGAAATGTAACACTGGATACAGAGAAACCAGTCAAGATGGCATGACTGTTTAGAACATGAAGGTGAAAGTGGAGACTAGGAAAAAAAAAAAAGGAAAGGGTTCAGAATTTGGCGAGAACGTTAAGTGGTAAATGTGATGGAAGACAGTGAATAAGATATGGGAATGGAGAAAAAACGTGAAGGATACACCCCAGGTTTCTGGTTTGCCTGATTCAGACTGATTTAGACCAATTCAGAGCCAGTTTATCCATTAGAGTCAGTAGGCAGAGTGCCTAGGGCCCACAATATTGTTAAGACCTATAAAATGTTTTTATTTTTCTTAATCAGAAGAGCAAACTGAACATTTAGGTCAAAGGAAATGCTTTTATATTATTAATACATTCATATTTATACCAATGCAGTGAAATGCAATTTTTAATATTTTTATAAAAGAAGCAAAAGTGCTCAGGGGCCGCAGAAGTTTTAATGCAGCCCTGAATGTATTGTCATTGATATAGGAAAATTAGATAAAGACTGGGCAGCATGGGGCTGGAAGGTTATGGCAGTGTATTGCAAGTCAGTTCTGATGTCAGTTTGAGTTCAAGTACCTGTGAAACATTCAAGAGCAAATGGCAAAAAGTTATTTAGATACACAACTTAAAAATTACTATGGCACTTGTGTCCAAAAAGAATGAAACAATGATGGATTTGGAGTCATAAAGTATGGATTTCAGTTCCAATTTCACCACTGTG
>NW_007806336.1:0-1060 GCF_000696425.1 Galeopterus variegatus | reverse complement strand
GAGATAAGGGTCCAACTTTATTTCTTGGAACCCTTATTGAAGAGCAGTTTACTATACATGCGTGGATTTATTTCTGGGCTCTCTGTTCTATTTCATTGGTCTATGTGTCTGGTTTTGTGCTAGTAACATAAAACCATGTTTTGATTACTATAGCTTTGTAGTATATTTTTAAACCAGGTGGTGTTATGCCTCCAGCCTTGTTCTTCTTGCTCAAGACTGCTTTGACTATTCTGAGTCTTTGGTGGCTCCATATGAAGTTTGGAATTGTTTTTTCTATTTCTGTGAAAAATGCCATTGGAATTTTGATGGGATTGCATTGAACATGTAGATGACTTTAGGTAGTTTTGGGTAGTAGTATCATCTTGGGTGGTTTCAACAATATTAATTTTCCCAATTCATAATCACAGGATCTCTTTCCGTTTATCTGTGTCTTCTTCAGTTTCTTTCATCTATATTTTACAGTTTTCAGTGTAAGCATAATTATCTTGAGATTCATCCATATTGCTGCATTTATCAATAGTTCATTTGTTTATATTTTGAGTCGTATTCCATTGTATAAACAAACCAGTTTGCTTATCATTTCATGTGTTGATGAATATTTGGGGGTTCCCAGATTTTGGCTATTACACATAAACATGCTATGAACATTTATAAGTAAATCTTTGTGGATGATGAACATTTAAAAATAAATCTTTGTGGACATATTCTTTCTTTTCTCTTAGGCAAATACCTGGGACTGAAATGGCTGGGTAATATGGTAGGTGAATATTCTGCTATTGCTGGGTAAAGTGTTCTATAAATGCCAATAATGTCAAGTTGTTTGATAGTGTTTTTCAAGTTTTTTTTTATCCCTACTGATTTCCTGTCTACTTGTTTATCAATTATTGAAAAAGGGGTGTTGAAATCTCTGACTCTAATTGTGGAGCTGCCTACTTCTCCTCGCAGTTCTAACAGGTTTTGCTCCACATATATTGGAACTTTGTTATTAAGTACATAGAGGTTTGGGATTATAAGATCCTCTTGATGAATTGACCTCTTCACCACTGTAAAATGACCCTCT
>NW_007806335.1:0-1060 GCF_000696425.1 Galeopterus variegatus | reverse complement strand
TAGTTGAAAATGGATCATAGTGCTAAAACCATAAAACTCTTAGAAGAAAACACAGAAGTAAGTCTTCATGATCTTTGGTCAGTCAATGGTTTCTTAATTATGAAAAAAGAATATAGATACGTTGGATTTCATCAAAATTAAAATGTGCATCAAAGGACACAAGAAGAACATCAAGAAGGTAAGAAGACAGCTACAGAATAGAAGAAAATATTTGCAAATTATGTACCTGATAAGGGATACTGATCCAGAATATATATATAAAATATTCATAACTCAACAATAAAAAGTTATCCCCAATTTTAAAAAATGGGCAAAAGATTTAAATTATACATTTCTCTAAGAAACATAGGCAAATGGCCAATAAACTCATAAAAATATGATCAATATCATTGGTCATTAGGGAAATACAAATCAAATCCCCAATAAGATATCTCTTCACACACACACTGGGATGAGAATGTGGGAAAATCTCAATCCTCATATATTTTCGATAGGATTGGGGAATGGTGCAGCCACTTTTGGAAAACAGTTTGACAGTACCTCAAAATGTTAAAAGGAGTTACATAACTATGAAATTCTGCTTTTAGGTATATACCCAAGACACATAAAACATGTTCACACAAAAACTTGTAGATGTGTGTAACAGCACCATTATAAATAATAGCCAAAAAGTGGAAACAGCCTAAATATCCCTCAGCTGATGAATGGAAGAATAAAATGTGGCTTATCTATCCAAGAGAATATTATTTGACAATAAAAAGGAATAAAGTAGTGATACACACTAAAATTTAAAGGAACTGTGAAGACAATATGTTAAATTAAAGAAGCCAGTCACAAAAGACCACATATTATATGAACACATTTAGTCCAGAATAAGCAAATCTATAGATGTAGAAAGTAGGTTATTGATTACCAGGAGCTAGTAGGAGGGACAATGGGAAGTGATTGCTAATGGGTATGATTTTTTTTGTTTTTTGGTTTTTTTGAGGTGATGAAAACGTCATATAATTATAGTGGCAGTATAAAAAAGAATGAAACTTTGTCCTTTGCAGCAACATGG
>NW_007806334.1:0-1060 GCF_000696425.1 Galeopterus variegatus | reverse complement strand
TTAATTCCTCCAATCCATGAGCACGGAATGTCTTCTCATCTTTTCATGTCCTCTTTAACCCCTTTCAACAGTGATTTGTAGTTCTCGTTGTAGACATCTTTCACATTCTTGCTTAAATTTATTCCTAGGTATTTTATTTTTTTGGTGACTATCGTAAATGGGCCAGCTTTCTTGATTTCTTTTTCTGCCAGTTCATTGTTGGAGCATAAAAACACTACTGATTTTTGTGTGTTGATTTTATATTCTATAACTTTACCAAAATAATTTACCAGCTCTAAGACTTGTTTTTTATAGTCTTTAGATTTTTATATATATAGGATCATGTCATCTGCAAACAGGGAATTTGACATTTTTAGCTTCAGATGTGAGTGCCCTTTACTTCTTTCTCTTGCCTGATTGCTCTGACTAGTACTTCCAGTACTATGTTATACAGGAGTAGTGAGAATGGGCATCCTTGTCTTGTTCCATTAAGGATGATATTGATGATGGGTTTGGCATATATGGTTTCTATTGTGTTGAGATATATTCCTTCTGATACTAATTTGTGGAGAGTCTTTATTGTCAAATGCTTTATCTGTGTCTACTGAGATAATCATACGGTTTTTGTCCTTGATTTTGTTGATGTGACATAACACATTTATTGACTTGCTATGTTGAACCATCCTTACATCCATAGGATGAATCCCACATGATAGCAGTTCATAATTTTTTTGATGTGTTGCTGTATTCTCATTGCTAATATTTTATTGAGGATTTTTTCATCTATGTTCATAAAAGATATTGGCCCATAGTTTTCTTTTTTTGTTGTATCTTTGTCTGGTTTGGGTATCAGGGTAATGCTGGCCTCATAAAATGAGTTTGGGAGAATTTTTTCTGTTTTCTGTTTCAAATTTTTGTAATAGTTTGAAGATAATTGGTATTAATTTTTCTTTAAAGGTTTGATAGAATTCAGCAGTAAAACCATTTGGTACTTGGCTTTTCTTTGTTGGGAGACTGCTGATTACTGATTCAATTGCATTGCTTGTTATCAGTCTATTCTGGTTTGTTATTTCTTCCTGGT
>NW_007806333.1:0-1060 GCF_000696425.1 Galeopterus variegatus | reverse complement strand
GTTCTTACGTGGCTAAGCCACAGCCCTGGTTAAGCCCAATATCCTCCAGCTCCATTCCACCTCCAAATAGCTGCTTGTCTCGTGTGAAATTCCTGACCACCAACTTCAAGTTGTCTCTCTCAAGGCTGTGTTGTAGTCGTACTGTATTTCCCTAATCCAAGTCATACTGTATTTCCCTAATCCCCTCTATACCCCAGTCTCCTAGATAAATATTTCATATCTTCTCCTCTGTCTTCAAAATTGACACCATTTCTCCACATTCCTCACTCCCAGATCCTATTTAAATAAAATAAAAGCTACTCAGAAGAGAAACACCATTAGCTTCCATCAATCTGCACTATGCCTACATCATTTACCTTAGCTATCCATCTGGCTAAGGACATTCCATCCATCAGTGTGATGAATCCCAAACCTGCTCCATACTCAAGGACAGTGCTCAAGCAATTTCTTCCTCTTTCTCCTTTTAATCTATTTCTCTTCTTCTGAGTCTTTCCCAGCAGCATACAAACATGTTTTTTTTCTCCCATCTTAAAAAGCAAACAAACACACAGAAACCAAACGAGAAAAAAAAAATGGGGTCTTGAATCTATTCCCCCTTTGGCTTCCAGATCATTTCTCTCCTTTCCTTAACAGTAAAACTCTGAAAGGATTGTCTACAGTCTCTCATATGCCTTTTCCTTCTTTTAAAACAACTTCAATCAGATTTTTACTTCACCCATTAAAAATCTGATCTTGCCAATGTCATCAAAGAGTCACCTCCATGTTGCCAAATCCAATAACCAATTTTCCTTCCCTTACAATTACCCTTAAGACCAGCAAGAATTTCATCTATTCATATTTATTGTATTTAGAGATATATTGGAATTTTTCTACTGATCAGTAGGAGCTTCCTATTTGTAGTCTCTGATATTCTTTCTTTAAGCTGCTTTCCTATTGGATTTCTTTCTTTTTTTAAAAGTTGTTCATTTATTAATATTAATATATATATATATTTTTGTCCTTTTTTTTTTTTTCTCTTTTTGTCTTTTTTCGTGACCGGCAACGGATCGCAACCCTCAGT
>NW_007806332.1:0-1060 GCF_000696425.1 Galeopterus variegatus | reverse complement strand
CAGGATGATGTTTGCTTCATAGAATGAGTTTGGGAGATTTGCATCTGTTTCAATCTTTTGTCGGTGTCAATTCCTCTTTGACTGTTTGGCAAAATTCTGCTGTGAATCCATCTGGTCCTGGGTTTTTCTTTGTGGAATCCATCTGGTCCAGGGCTTTTCTTTGTTGGGAGCTTTCTGATAACAGCTTCAATCTCCTTTATTGTTATTGGTCTGCTCAGGTTTTCTACATCCTCATGGCTTAGTTTTGGGAGCTTGTGTGTGTCCAGAAATTCCTCCAGATTTTCAAACTTGTTGGCGTATAGTTGTTTATAGTAGTCTCGAATGATTCCTTGTATTTCAGATGGATCAGTTGTAATATCACCTTTTTAATTTGTAATTTTTGTTATTTGAATCTTCTCTCTTCTTTTTTTTGGTAGCTGTGCTAACGGTTTGTCAATTTTATTTATCTTTTCAAAAAACCAACTTTTTTTTTTTTGTCTTTTTTTTTCGTGACCAGCAGTGGATCGCAACCCTCAGTGTCACGCCCGTACCGGACTGGGACCAGCAACGGGATCGCAACCCTCGGTGTTGCTCCCGCACCTAGCTCAGCCAGTGAGCGGCCAGTCTGTATGTGGGATCCGAACCCTCGGCGGGAGCGCCGCCACGCTTCCCAAGCGGCGCACTGCAGCAGTGCTCCACCGGGCCGGCCCCAAAAAACCAACTTTTGGATTCGTTGATCTTTTGTATTGTTTTTTGTGTTACAATTTCGTTAAGTTCTGCTCTGATCTTGATGATTTCTTTCCGTCTGCTAACTTTAGGTTTGGATTGTTCTTGTTTTTCTAGTTCTTTAAGGTGCAGTGTTAGGTTGTTCACTTGCCATCTTTCCATTTTTCTGAGGTAAGCATTTAATGCAATAAATTTCCCCCTTAATACTGCTTTTGCAGTGTCCCACAAGTTTTCGTATGATGTATCATTATTTTCATTAGTTTCAATAAATTTTTGTATTTCCTGCTTGATTTGTTCTTGGACCCATATGTCGTTAAGTAGAATGCTGTTTAATTTCCATGTGTTTGTATAGTTT
>NW_007806331.1:0-1060 GCF_000696425.1 Galeopterus variegatus | reverse complement strand
GGCCCCGCCACCGCCCTCCGCGCCTCGCGGGGCCCCCACAACCCCAAGAACCGGACGACGGGATCACGGAGCTCCTGCCCGACATCGGCAGGACTATCTCAACGTAAAAAAGTCGAAACTGTTCTTTTAAGAGTTTAAACGGCCCGAGGCTCTAAACGGGGATAGCGGGACAGTCGCGAAGGTGCGACCGGACTCGCACGCGGCGGCCACGGCGCCCAAGGTGGGCCTCAACAAGCACGAGGCGCCGGGACTCCTGAAAATAGCTCAAGGCCTCGAACTCTCCCACCTCATCTCCCTAAATTCAGGGTCAAGAGCCTCGCGAAGCCACCCCAGTATCACTGCCATAGAGAAAGCACGCGAGGGCCGCAGCCCTCTCGGAGGCCAGGCCCGCGGAAGCCACACCCAACACTCACCTGTATTCTGGCGGCAAACCCGTTGCGAAAAAGGACGTTCGGCGCTACTGCTGCACTTATATATGGTTCTCCCCCACCCTCGGGGAAAAGGGCGGAGCCAGCACACGACACCACTTTCCCAGTTTACCCCGCGCCACCTCCACCCGGCACCGGTTCAATTGCCGTCCCCTCCCCCCCACTTCTCGGGGACTGTGGGCGATGTGCGTTCAGCCCTCGGAAGGGCACACAACGCCTCGCGCATGCTCCTCTCGACCCCGACGATGACGAGAGCGAGTGGGTGGGGGGGTGGGGACGCCGCGATCTCGGTTCTATGTTAGTGGAAGTTTAACGACGGTCCCTGGGATTCCCTAAGGCAGAGGCGAGTCCTCCTTTTGTATGAATTACTCTCAGCTTCAGCCATGGGGGTGGGGCGGTGAGGACGTCCAGAATCTTCCCTCTACCATTCCTGGCCTGAGTGCACAGGTCGTATCGAAACTGGGGTATCCCTTCACCCCACAATCCACCTCCCGTCCTCAGCTTTGACATCTCGCTGTTCCGGGGCAAATTCCTAGAGCCTCTTCGTTTGCTGGTCGCAGTCTGGTCTGGGGCTGGCTCCTCCCCCGCCTGTGCCTTCTGCGTCCCTCCCGTCTGGGGGGGGGGGGGGGGGA
>NW_007806330.1:0-1060 GCF_000696425.1 Galeopterus variegatus | reverse complement strand
TCACATATGCTATTTTTTTTTTGTATTGAACCTTAAAATACCCTATAACATTGCTATAAATACACAGAGAAGATTTCAGTTGTAGGGCAATCAGAATTCCTAAGAGGAAGTTGTTATTAAAAAGACAAAAAGACCCTTGTTTAAAAGGGTTTTACAAATCCCAAGGAACATATCACAGAAGGCCTCACTGAGCCCACAGAAATGCTTCTTGACCTTCTAAATGTATCTTAGTATCTCTTATTCTTTGTGATCACATTGCCCTGACACCAACCACATTCTAAGAGAATAGAAGCATCTTCCCTTATCCTCTGTGTCTTCTGTGAACAATAGTTCCATAAATACACACAGGAGCAAATGGAGTTGATATTTACCTGTAAAACATTGGGTAATGATTCATATCTACTAATCTACTTGATAATTTTTAAAAATGTAAAAGCAATTTAAGAAATACTGCTTTATGATTTAGAGACTGGAAATATATATGCACATTTCTATTTCTATATATTTTTGACATACACTAACATTATTGGGTCCTTTTTTGTCTTGAGTGATTGTGCCAATATGAATTCAAAAGGCTTCACTTGTGTTTACTTGTGAAATTTTTCTGTGGAGGAGGTGGGTGTACACAGGAGAGAAATACAGCCTTGCAGTTTAAGAAGGAGAAAAGAAATAGAATATTATAACTGTGGCATTTTGAATGTGGTGTGTATGGAGCCTAATTTATTTTTAAAGTGCCTTTGCTTTTAGTAGGCCCAATTTTAAAACCAAAATCATTTCAAATCAGGATAGAAAGGAGAATTGATCACTCTGGTACTGCCAACTCAATTATATTCATCTCTTTTTTATTAAAAAAAAAAGCAAATAAAATATCTGTATAACAATTTGTTGTGATCTCCAGACCTGACATCTTAATATTTAAACTTCATAAAATTTGTATTCTTGAAAATACAGATTCTTCTTCTGGAATACCTTCTTATTTTAAATTGTTTTAGTAAATGCCTCTGGTTTAAAAAAAAAAGAGAGAAAAAGAAAACAAAAAGAGCAAATAGGAATAAAAAAA
>NW_007806329.1:0-1060 GCF_000696425.1 Galeopterus variegatus | reverse complement strand
GAGACTTTTCCACCTCACTGGAGAGTCATCTTAGTCAATCAATTTTCTGTATTTGGTTTGGGTCACTTTCCTAGGGTAGTTTACCTATTAAAATGGCTAAAATCAAAAAGACTTACAACATAAAATATTGCCAAGAAATTAGAGTGACTAAATTCCTGGTGGTAGCAGAAAATACCTTCAGGAGACTATTGAACAGTTTCTTATAAGCTAACTTTCTTCCCCGATGCTCTCCTAGGGATGAAAATATATGTTTATAAAAAGACTGTATGAGAGTGTGGACAGCAGCCACATTCACAATAGCTGACAGCAGCCACACTCACAATAGTGAAAACCTTTGAACAACCCAATTGCCCAGTAGGTGAATATTTATACAAAGGATAATATATCCCTGCAGTGGGATACTGTACAACAATAAAAATATTATCTACTGACATATAAAACTCTATGGACTAAAATCTAAAATTTTATGTAGACAGAAAGAAGTGGAAAACATAGAGTACGTTCTGTGTGATATCTTCTGTAGGATGTCTAAGAGCAGACTAAAGTAATCTAGGGTTGATGGAAATCAGAACACTGGCTTCCTGTGAAGGCTGGAATTGATTGAAAAAAGGCACTAAGGGGCCGGCCCAGTGGCTCACTCGGAAGAGTGCAGCTCTGGGAGCGCCAAGGCCGCGGGTTCGGATCCTATATAGGGATGGCCGGTGCGCTCACTGGCTGAGCATGGTGCGGGCAACACCGTGCGGAGGGTTGCAATCCCCTTACCGGTCAGATAAAAGAAAAAAATTAAAAAAATGCAACACCGTGCGGAGGGTTGCAATCCCCTTACCGGTCAGATAAAAGAAAAAAATAAAAAAAATAAAAAATAAAAAAGACTAGATTGCTCTTCAAGCCAGTGGAGCAGTAAAAATTTGTGAGTTAACTGTGACTATTTTAGCTAAGTAACAATGAACAATTGTATTTGAGGCAAATTTTCCTTTCTGAAAGATAAACCACTTCTGGCAACATCTTTGATTTGTAACAACAAATGTAATAAATTGGTTTTCAACAAATTTACATTCTT
>NW_007806328.1:0-1060 GCF_000696425.1 Galeopterus variegatus | reverse complement strand
GGGCTCTCTGTCAATGTGGTTGGGTCTCCCTGTTCTAGATATTCACTCATTCTGCCAGTGTGGAGGTTCTGATTGTATGGCATCCAAGGCACTTTCCAATTCTAAGTGTCCAGGTCTTTGAAGATTTGGAAAGTGTATCAGTCAGTATGTAGAATAGCTATGCTCAGGTAACAGCCACCCGCCCTCCAAATCTCAGTGGCATCAGTCAACATATCCATTGTGGGACTGCAGGGACCTCTGGTCGTTGTCATTCCTCAGGGACTAACAGAGCAACCACCACCTCAAGTGCAGCCAGCCACTGTGCCCATGGAAAGGAGAACTCTGGAGGGTCTAGAAAGAGCAATTGCTACTCTGGCCCACAGGTGACACCCATCACTTATACTAACAACTCAGCCAGAATTATTCACATGGCTTCTACTCACCAAAAGGAGAACCAGAACATGTAATCTGGAAGGCAGAGAGGCAGAAATATTTGGTGAGCAGAAATCGTGACTACTACAGTAAACAAATCCTTTTTTATCTCTTCATCAATTCATTAATTTTAACCATAAATTGGATTTTTTTAACCTCTAAAGAGTTCCTCTAAAAAGGGTACTGCCTGTCAATTATTCTAGGCTCACTGATGCAACAAAGTTGTCTTATACATGTTCTTCTTCATTGATTTTAGTTCCATGGTTAAGATTTCACTTTCAAAAGATCAATAATAAAGTGATGATGGTGATGAGAAGATGCATGCTTTGTGAAAATTCACTACGTGCTGAGCATTGTACTCAGCATTTTCCACAATTATTTTTTCGATCTTAGGCATAGAGTCACGAGTGAATCACTTCCTATTTCATAGCACACTTCTATCACAGGATTCTTGCAAAGACCGTCTCCTGGTGGGTTTTGTTCATGCGACCCCACTCCCCATTTTAGTAATCATAATGCCTCTGATAGGATGCCTTGATCTTGTGTATATTTTTGCACAATGTACAGTGTTGTTATGTAGGTATTTTAATTTTAATTTTTTTTTTTTTTTTTTTGTCTTTTTGTCTTTTTCCGTGTCCGGCAACGGATC
>NW_007806327.1:0-1060 GCF_000696425.1 Galeopterus variegatus | reverse complement strand
AATCACTCAACCTCTGAGCATTTCTGCTTGCAAGTCAGTGAAATAAGTAGTTGTACCACATGACCTACCAGGTTCTGTTCTGCTCATAGCATTCTGTAGTGGTGTAACTTTTCTTCTGAGTATGAATTCTGCAGAGGTTTCAGTCCTTGAAATGACCAGCAAATATAGTCTTCCTTCCCTCTCCAAACCCATCAGGTCCTTTAATGCTTATATTTATCAGCAGGAATTCAGGCATGAAAATTTAGGGGAAAATTTGGAGGAGGGGGTGCTCATAAAAGAATATAGCAGAACTTGAGATCAGACTCATGCTTGCGCAAATAGGAACCACTTGCCAAACGCCATTGTTGCTGAGACTTGAGGTTTGCCCCTAAAACAGCCAATCCCTGGTGTTCGCACCTTTGTAGAATCCCGCCCTTTTTAATGTGTGTGAGAGACGTGTGATTTGCAAGAAGATGGCAAAAGTATGGGACATCACTTAGAGATTATGTTATATAAGACTGTCTTACTAGCAAACTAGCTCTAGAGTCTCTCTTCCTGGCCAGGTGTGAAGAAAAACTGTCATGAAATGGAAACAGATGCTACAGGGACCTGCTAGTAGCCTTTAGGAGCTAAGGGAAGCCTCAGTCCTACCACTTCAATGAAATGAATTCTGCCTATTACTTGAGTGAGCTTGGAAACAAATTCTTACCCAGTTGATTCTCTGATGAGATCACAGAACCAGCCAACAAACAGATTGCAGCCAGTTTTGAGACCCTGAAACACTGAATGCACCTGCCCCATACCTGTACTCCTGACCCACAGAAACCATGAGACAATAAATGTGTGTTGTTTTAAGCTGCTAAATCTGTAGTAACTTGTTATGCAGTAATAGATAACTAATACAGCTGTGAAAGTAATCTTGTTCTTTTGATGCCTACAGTTTTTGTAGGGTGTTCATCAGTGCCATACATTTAGGTAGTAAAAAGCATACTAACTCATTTTATCTCTTCTAGCAAAACGACAATAGAAATAGCTATTTTAAAGCTATGAAAAAGTCATGTCATAACACTTTATTCTCTCA
>NW_007806326.1:0-1060 GCF_000696425.1 Galeopterus variegatus | reverse complement strand
GCCTCGCTCAGCCAGTGAGCGGGAACTGGTCTGTATGTGGGATCCGAACCCTCGGGCGGGAGCATCGCCGCGCTTCCCAAGCGGCGCACTATCCAGTGCGCCACCGGGCCGGCCCAGCGGTATCTTGAAGTAACTGTGATAGAGTCCGCAACTAACCTGAAGACTGTTGGTTGACCCTGTTGAACATGTAGTATGACTGAGGAATAAACTTCTGTTTTGTTTAAGCCACTGAGATTATAAGTTTTGGTGACTGTTGTTATCACAAGATTTTCTAGACTACTGATACACATAGCCTGACCTCATTCCCACTCCCTGGAGCAAAATGGAAAGAAACTGTATCAAAAACAAAGATTCAAATGGAGGATTAAATTGAAAAGTTAAAAGAGCATTCAGGCAAAATAGGTTTTTCAAAGGTATTTCAGAAATGGAAAAACTTTCTGCTTCTAAAAGTATTCTTAATCTTTCAGAAAAAGATTTTCTTTTCCATTTTTCTGTTGTGAGTCCCTGGTACATAAAACTTTAAGTTCTTACTCGTGGCACTGAATGTTGGCAACATCTACTTCATGACTCTGACTTTTGTACCTACTTACATTTAGCTTGAAAGAAGAGTTAGGCTTGAAAACAAATAAGTAATTAAACAAATGTACAGGGTAAAAGATTATACAGTAGTATTTATGAGCGTCCCTCCACTATGACTACTAACATATTAGATATTTGCCTAATAACCTGTAGTGTGCCTTTTACAATGCCAACATAGCAGTATGCTGGCAGAGTCTCCTTCACCAGTGGTAGAAAGTTCATATTTATCCAATCAAAGGATATTGGATGAGTTGCTAGTCACTAGTGACTACTCAGTTCCTCACTCCCTCAGAATGTAGGCCATTTCTTAGACTTTCAAAGTAGAGACCTTGATATTTTAACAATTAAATATGAATTTTGAAGTATGGTAGCACATTTTGTCACCAAATTAGCCACTGTGTGTAACTTAAAAACACTATTTACTAGAGTAATAAATCAAGATTAACAGATCTGTAAAGCAAATACAAATGTCTCTGACTAG
>NW_007806325.1:0-1060 GCF_000696425.1 Galeopterus variegatus | reverse complement strand
GAGGAAAAAAAGAGAAAACAATAGTGGAAAACAAATAATAAACATAAAATAAATTGAAACAGATATGATTAAGTATATACAGTATTATACCAAGTCTGATGAAACTGAAATTTCCCAATTAAAGGGAAAAATTGTCAAATGGGTTTTCAAACATCCAGCTCTATGATGTTTTCAGAAAATATACTTCAATCAAATAATAAAGAAGACTGAAAATAAGGAATAGGCAATGATATACAAGGCAAATGCACGTAAGAAATCAATACTGACAACAGTAATAATGAACAAAGTAAGATTTAAAGCATCAAAAGTGTGTAAATAAGAGGGATATCAAAAGGCAAAATTTATGAAGAATGTTATAACAGTCATAAACCTGTAAATACCACACAGTTAAACATAAAGCAAAGAATATTAGTCATGCGAGAAAAATTTTATAAAAATGTAATTTTAGAGACTTTAAGATGGCGATGGGTCTGGAGCAGCCGTGCAAGGAGACAGCGCAACCCTGAGAAGTGTGTGCTGTGATACCACAGTATTATTTGCATTTCCAAGAGCAACAAAAAACGAATAAATCTTTGAACAACTAACCTACAATGACAAACGAGCAACTACAGGTTCGAGGTTATAGGGCCGTCACAAAAGAAGACTCCTGAGAGCGCCCAAGCCATGCTGCGGGTTCGAGTGAGCAGCCCAAGACAACAAAGGCCAAGTAAGCCAGCAGAGACGACACAGAAACAGAGTGGAAGGCACCGGATCGGCCCAACTCTGTGAGCTCTGTGAGTCACCCCCAGTCCAGCCCCACTTGTGGGGCAGAAGCCCGACTGGTCCCCGCCCACCTGGCCCCTGCTTATCACACCAGGCTAGGTTCCCACAACAGAGCTGCCTCCATTTTCTTGGGTGTGGGTGGAGACGGCTGGCTCAGATAAGGCAGGCCAGCCATCTTTGCTTCGCGTGGCTCCTCACTGAGACGTACCACTTGCACACCTCGATGGGGGGCCCCCCTGGGGCCTGTGGACTGGCCTACAATCCCACTCCCCCGTGGATCTCTGACAGGGCTGGTAGC
>NW_007806324.1:0-1060 GCF_000696425.1 Galeopterus variegatus | reverse complement strand
TGTCTCCTAAATTCGTCCTTCACATCCTGGTCGCCCAGCGCTTCAAGGTCTGGGGACAGAGTCCGGTGCAGCTGCAAAATGCGCCTATACCACGTCCAGGCACAGGAAGCGTGCCCTGCTGGCATTGCGCCATTCCTGGGTGCTGAGCGCACCTGCCAAGAATGCCTCTTTTTTAAATTATTAGATTCAATAGACATGTCACTCTGTCAAACTGCTATAAGAGTTTCTAGGTATTTATTATCTGTGTCTATAATTATCTCATTATAGAATAATAACAAACAGTTCATGCAGCAGCAAGGACCACATTTTGAGTAGCATTGATCTATAGTGTACAATTAAAGATATACATTACAGAGAGGAAAAAAACTTCCAGAAACTGCACGTAGCTGGGTCCTGAAAGCTGAAGTGAGACTGCAGCATCTTCACCACCCCTGACAGTTAATGTGATAGGGACAGAGGGATCCCAGTAACTGGAACAGGGAGAGGTGGGAAAGCTCAGAGAGGAATTGGTAAAAAAAAAAAAAACTGATCCTCACTTTTTACTCTTCCCTCAAAGTACTTTTATTATTGAAAATCTTCTAACTACTTACAATAAATCTTCCTTAGTTAAGTTTGACCTTCTAGTGAACAGCCTCTGATTAAAAACATAAAACAGGAAAACAAACTAACCACAAAAGCTCTCACCCACACCCTTTCTTCCCTACTTGCTGGCTTCCTCCTTGGACTTCAGGACTCAGCTCAGAGGCTACCTTCTCTGAGACACCTCACTATCCCTCTGGCTCTGTTGGATATTGTACCCATGTGCTCCCTAAATATTTGTCACCCTCCATTGTAACTATTGACTCAAATTTATCCCACATCAAACCGCAACTCCCTCGAGTTATTTACCTCTCTTAGTCAAGGCAGCAGTAAGGCATGAGGTGGGTGCTAAATAGATGGTTGTTGAATAAATGAGTAAATGGATCTCTAAAGCTAGGAAGGAAGAGTGAGTAGGAGTCGCCGGGCCACAAGTCTGGAGAGAAAGGGCATTCCAAGTCATAGGAACCACGTCAGCAAGGGC
>NW_007806323.1:0-1060 GCF_000696425.1 Galeopterus variegatus | reverse complement strand
GGAGGAAACTCAAACATGACTTTTTGTTGATGTTGTTGGGTTCCTCCCCTGACTCAGGTACACCCGCCCCTGACTCAGGTACGCCCTCCCCTGACTCAGGTATGCCGTCCCCTGACTCAGGTATCCTCCCCTGACTCAGGTATGCCATCTCCTGACTCAGGTACACCCCTTCTGACTCAGGTATGCCCTCCCCTGACTCAGGTACGCCCCCTCCTGACTCAGGTATGCCCCATTCTGACTCAGGTAGGCCCTCTCCTGACTCAGGTATGCCCTCTCCTGACTCAGGTATCCTCTCTTGACTCAGGTATGCCCTTCCCTGATTCAGGTACGCCCTCCCCCAACTCAGGTAGGCCCTGTCCTGACTCAGGTATGCCCTTTTCTGACTCAGGTATGCCATCGTCTGACTAAGGTATCCTCCCCTGACTCAGGTATACCCTCTCCTGACTCAGGTATTTTCCCCTGACTCAGGTAGGCCCTCTCCTAACTCAGGTGCACCCTCCCCTGACTCAGATATGCCCTCTCCTGACTCAGGTAGGCCCTCTCCTGACTCAGGTACACCCTCTCCTGACTCAGGTAGGCCCTCTCTGGACTCTGGTACACACTCTCCTGACTCAGGTACGCCCTCTTCTGACTCATGTTTGGCCCCTCTCTCCCTTTGTAAGCCCAGAGGCTTCTTTCCTTCTGGTGGTGGCTCTTTACTTTTTCATTCACAATTTGCAAGAAGTGTCCTTGTCTGCATTTCCAAAATGAATAAAGAAGGAAATGGTTTTAAATAGCCTCTCAACACTGAAAAAAAGAAAGAACTACAAAAGATTAAAAATAACTTTGAACATGTTTGGAAATATGAGTGCTCTGGATTCATAGTATGCAGCCTCAGCTGGCTTTGGGGAGGGCCAGCACTTCACACTTTGGGGCTGATGTGCCTCCACCACGCTAACTCGGAACAAAGGGCAAGCACGTTTACCTCCAGGTCTTAGTCAAAGCGGTCACAGATGCATATGATTTTTGCTGCTCTGATGCATGCTTACAGGATTAATTCCATAGAACGTCCCATCTGGAC
>NW_007806322.1:0-1060 GCF_000696425.1 Galeopterus variegatus | reverse complement strand
AAAAAAAATAAATAAATAAGAGCCTCTGACTGTTTTGAAGACATATTATGTGCTAAACTTTATTCTAGGAGTTGAGGATGTACTGGCGAAACAATGTTGGTGTTCACACCAATTTAGTATCCTATGCTAGTCAGTTAAGTGTTAGGGTTGAGATCAGGGTCAAGTAGGTCCCAGGATTCATATAGTGGCAATTCTGTGCAGCACCAAAATGTCCTGACTGCAAACTCATTTTCTGGGCACTTTCATGGATGAATGTATAATTACATGGCATATTGGCACACTGAAGCCAAGCTTTGCAAAAACCCAACCAAACGCTGGTGAAATCAACTAAGCTGAAACAATTGGAATGAAAATAGCAAGAGGTGATGAAGGACTTAAGTAAATGTGTGTGGTTGAAGCCTTTTTATATTACATTGATTCAAATATTATCAGATATGCTGAAGCTTTCCTTTCTCTAAAGGGATCCTTGCATTTTTTATTTTTCTCATATCCATGTAGAAGACCTTGTTGAAATCTCTACACACATTAAGGGCTTAACTATGTGTTAACAGACTAACACATTCTACCTTTTCCTAAAAACCAAGAGTTTTGTTTTTTCCCTGGCTAAAAAATAATAATAATAATAACAATGGCAACATTAACAGAACTTTACAAGATTCACTTACAACATGAATTTAAAGGTGAATTATGTATCAAGAATAAAGCCTCTCTCCTAGTCAAAAGAAAGTTCGACTGGAAAACATACATCACAAGAGAGTAACCTGACTGGAAAACAATGTGAAATACTGCAGAAAAAAATGGGTCCTTGCAGGTGGCAATCGAAGGATCACAGGACAAAATTCTCTTTGTACTCACAGGTAAAAAAATGCAACCGAATTAGGGATAATATTTAAGTTAAGCTAACTGTTGTGTATCTAAACTTGATGGGTAGGTTTTGGTACTGTTTATGGTAAAAGAAACAGAAAGGTATACATTCATTTTACTACATGAACAGGGCTTCTAAATATGGAGAACATAGTTTTGTAATGAATATAAACAATTTTACAGTTTATCTTTCTAA
>NW_007806321.1:0-1060 GCF_000696425.1 Galeopterus variegatus | reverse complement strand
TTTTTCTCAAGTGGCAGAAAACAAGGTGATGTTTTGTGAATGCCAGATGCTGGTTTGTAGTATGAGCCAAGACACAACCCTCAGACTCTCCAAGGCTTTCCTTGGCCACCTGAGAAATACAAACATTGACCACTACCTTGTCTACAAGGATGCTGTGAAATGTGCTAAGTAATACGTAATGAGACTAAGAAAAAGGAGATTAAGAAAAGGAAAGTACTACAGCACGTCCTCATTCATAAGTGAGAGTTAAGAAAGAAAGAAAGAGAGAAAGAAAGAAAGAAACAACAAACACAACAATATGTTGAATTTTCAGAGGAGAGAACAGAACTGTAGTTATTAGAAGGGGAAAAGGAGGAAGAGAGTTAAGAACAAACTGGTTCATGGACACAAAGAATAAGTACCTTTTGTAATGATAAATATGCCAACTATCAGATTTGATCATCACATATAGCACACGAATACAGATAGTCAACCTTGTACCCCACAAATATGTATAATCCATTATGTTTCAATTTTAAAAAGACATAATGAGATATTACTAAATAAAAATAAATAAAAAATTTAAAAAATACTATAGCAAAGGGAAAAAAATGAAAAGGAAACTACTAGTATGAAAAATTACACTTGATCTTAGCCAAAAGGCCAAGAAGCAATAGTATGAAAAATTAAAATGGACCAATAATAATAGTATTAATAATAACGATAGGAACAGGGATGATGGAAAGCGCGATAACCAGCCTTTAAGGGACCTTCTTTACTGGACGAGCACTGTGCTAAGTGCTTTGTGAACTTCTGGATTTATTTAATCATCAAAACAGTCCTACTGGTAGATTCTAATATTGTTCTTATTTTACAAACAAGAACGGAGGCTTGGAGGAAGCAAGTGCATTGACCATGGTGATGTAATCACCAAGTGGTAGAATCCGGATTCACAGGAAGGTAGAGCCCTAACCATTACATGACACAAGCTCACCCTATGGAGGTCAATGTCACAGGCCCCACCTCTGGACATTCAATAGCAACAGTCTGTTCCAACTCACTGGTACCACTCCCCTTCCTC
>NW_007806320.1:0-1060 GCF_000696425.1 Galeopterus variegatus | reverse complement strand
ACTGAGGGTTGCGATCCGTTGCCGGACATGGAAAAAGACAAAAGACAAAAAAAAAAAAACCCTAAAAATTAGATTCTAAGCAACTTGTGTATAAAATGAAGGTAATAATAAAAGATAAATTCTCTTTTTATTTCAAGAAAGATCAAAAGGCAGGAAACATTTATTTGCATTGCAAAAAATTGTGGCTACAAGAAAATGACTTACTGTATACACATTTGGTGCTCTTTTGTAGAAAACTAATCAAAGAAAGTAATAGTCTATTCTATTCCTTAAAAAGAGATCATTATTGTGTGCTCTGATTACTTTGCATTAATAGATAGAAGTTTACATGGAAATGATTTGGGAACTAAAACACATTCTTGAGACAGTAAAGTTATGATTAATAAAATGATGAAAATAGTGTTTTCTTTTCAGATTATAGAAACTCTCTTCACCCCAAGTAACATGGACACTAAACAAAATTGTTTTTGTGTTGTTTGTTTTCTGTTTTGATTTTTATTTACTCTTTGTTTCTACTATTCAGTCAAGTGCATTTATTTGTTTATTTATTTATATATGTATTAATTTTAATGAATCAGGAACTTGAAATTCCTCAGACTCAACATTTTCTCACTGTAGAGTTTTAAACATGTGAAATACATAGGTCAAGGATTAACAGAATAACTGGAGTATCAAAATTATAAATATTTTCCCTATGATCTATCAGAGAAGAATGATACCCATATTTAATGAGCAATTTACTTTTCCATTCAGGCTGCTTGCTGAAAACATAAATACTCCTATTGGTGGTTGGCATATTGAAATATTCCAACTTTCTATGGACACATAATTATTTTATAGAACTAATATAAATTGTAAACTATGGGTATGTTTATAATTATTATTAATGTATGGCCACATTACCATCTTTACAAATATTGATTTGACTTTATAACTCACTCACATGATTCGATTTAGCTCCTGAACTCTTCCAGGGCAAACATGGCTCCAAAACAAGTTGGCTAATTTGGTAAACATATGCAGTCACTATTTCCATCTCCAATAAGTGGTTCTGCTATTC
>NW_007806319.1:0-1060 GCF_000696425.1 Galeopterus variegatus | reverse complement strand
AATGCTTCAGTATGGAAACATCTGATAGGAAAAGGAGACCTCTTGCAGATGAGGCAAAATCCATTTCTCCTGTGTAACTACTGATATTACTGTAGGCTTTTTTACCTGCCAGGTGTGACTTCGTTAGCATGCACAGGCAGCCCTTAGTGCACTGAGGCAAAGGGAACCCACATCTCTCCTCGCCTGCTTCCACCCCTCAGTGTGTTCAGAGAAAGCAGCTTGCTCTGTGGAAGATTACGGTTTTATGCTGTACTGCACTTACTTCTTAAACATCCTCAAAAATGATTTTCTGCATCATAACAGGAACACTTACAGATATCTTAGTGATGACACAGAAAATCTGAACACTTCAGCCATTCTGTCAATGTTTAAGAAAAAGAATATTCCTGACCCAGCTCTGGCTGAAAAGCAACTTGCTGAAACATCACCTAAAACAGGAGGTTCCAATTCATTGGAACTCAACTTATTACACACTTGAGCAGCTACTGGAACAAGAAAAAGCTGTGCACGATTTTGTAGGCCAGAGTGTGAGAACAACAACAAAAAAAAGGAGATATTCCTTTAATCTTTACTCAGTGGAGTCTGACAAGCTGTGTGGGTTATCATCCTCTTCCTTGGGAAGTCACTGCTGACAAAGGCAGGACTGGACTAGGGGTGTTGCTACTAATCAGGTGTCAGTAACTCTTGGTCAAATAAATGCCAACTTAACTCGAAGTCCAGAAAGCACTCCTAAGATTCAGACCCATACATGCCTTCCATAGACCCAGGAAAGAAGCAAGTGTTGGGGCAGGGTTATCTTCCTTAACCATCGCCCAACCCTGTTTCTTGGATGGCTTTGATCACTCTAGAGAGGTTGGTTTAAATAAATGTGCCTGGAACCCCAATTCTTTCCTCTCTTAGGTTCAAGGGCATCTCAGAAAAAAAAATCTCCATTTATCTTGAAATATGAAAGACACTTGTTTCCTCTCTGGCTCTGTTTATTTTTTATTTATTTTTTTTTTTTGTCTTTTTTTTTTCCGTGTCCGGCAACGGATCACAACCCTCAGTGTTGCCCCCGTAC
>NW_007806318.1:0-1060 GCF_000696425.1 Galeopterus variegatus | reverse complement strand
TGAACTGTATTGAAGTTTCCTGGTATTTTCATTATACAGTGCTTCCTCATTCAGATTTGAATTTTTTGTGTGTGTAGTGTCATTATTCCATATGTCATTAATACATATTTGTATTAGTCTGTTTCAGTTGCTTATAACAAAATATCTGGAACTGGGTAACTTGTAAAGAAAGTGATATTTATTGGTTACAGTTTCAGAGGCTGGGAAGTTCAAAGTCCAGGGAGTACTTACTGTGAGGGTCTTCTTTTTTGGTGGCTTTACAGCAATGCAGGGGTCTCACATGGCAGAAAATGGCAGAGTAGAGAGAGAGCTTCTCATGCACTTTCCTTTTAAAGACCTAAGAACCATGCCCACTATTACCATTAATCTATCAATTTATTACTCAGTGAATGGATCCATCCATTCATTAGGCAAGTCCTCACAGTCCAATCATCCCTTCAAGGCCCCACCTTTCAGTTACTATAATAGGATTACACACCCTCTTTACACTGTCAGAGTGGGGACTAAATTTTGGGGACATCAATCCACCACAATATTTCTTTATGAGATTTCTTTATGGAAAATTCTCTTAGGCACCTAGCAGTGTTTGAGTCCCCAATGTGGCCTGTCATTAAATGGATCTGAAAATATAATAATTAAGGAAAAATTGTTACCAGATGGATTAGTCCGTTTCTGTTGCTTACAACAAAATACTTGGAACTTGGTAATTTATAAAGGCAATTGAATTTATTGCTTGCAGTTTCTGAGGCTGGGAAGGCCAAAGTCCATCTGGTGGTGGTGACAATGACGCAGGGGTCTCACATTGCAAGATGGTGGAAGGACAGAGAGCAGAGAGAGTGCAGAGAGACAGACTCTCCTCTTCTTTTAAAGCCCTTGGAACCACACCCCTAACCACAATTTTTAACCCATTCACTACTGCCTGGTCTTACAAACTAATCATCTCTTCAAGACTCTGTCTTTCAATTAACATTATAGGATTTCCCACCCCCTTAACAGTCACATCGGGGGCTAAATTTCTAATACATAAAACTTGGGGAATATAATTCAAATTTCAGTGATG
>NW_007806317.1:0-1060 GCF_000696425.1 Galeopterus variegatus | reverse complement strand
CAATTTATTTTATTACCTTGATATCAAAACCAGATGAGGTAAACAAACAAAAGTACATAACGATAACCTTCATAAATATAGATGCAAAAGTCCCCTAAAATATATTAGCAAATAGAATTCAGCAGTGTAGTGGATTTGTTCCAGGTATGCAAGGTTGCTTCAATATTTGAAAATCAGTTAGTCTAATCTCTCACATCAACAGCCTAAAGAAGTTGAGGGGGGAAAACCACACTGTTTTTCCTCTGCTCTCACACTGCAATCAACACAGAAGACTTCTGTGACCAAATGTGTGGGGGTTTCCCCCACCAGCAAGCAAGCAAGCAATTCTGCAGCGGACATCAGCTGGGTGTCCACTAATTCAATTCAATTCTCACACTATCTACCTGGAGATAGTGCCAGATCCCACAGGCTGAGGGCTCAGTCTCCAAGACTGCCCCCCACTTCAGACACCAGTTCCAGGTCCAGTCCTGAAGCTGGGGGTCTCATGACCTCCTTTTTGGGTTCAGTTGATTAGCTACAGCGGCTCACGGAACTCAGGGAAACGCTTTTGCCAGTTAATTATCAAGGATATCACAGAGGACACAGATGAGAGAGATGCAGGTGACATATGAGGGAAGGGGCAGAGCTGCCACACCCTCCCCAGGCATCTCCTGGAACTTCCATGTCTTCTGATGTCCAGAAGTTCTCAGTCCTTTTTGAGTTTTTATGAAAGCTTCATTACGTAGGCATGACTGGTTAAATCACTGGCCACTGGTAACCTTCAGCCCTTCTCCCCTCCCCTGAGTTTGAGGGCTGGGCCTGAAAGTCCTAACCCTCTAATCCTGCCTTGGTCTTTTCACTGACTAGTCCGCATCCTGAAGCCACCTAGGGGTCCCCAGCCATCGGTCATCTCATCAGCATATAGAAAAGACACATATATCACTTTGAAGAGTCCAAGGATTTTAGGAGTTGTATGCCAGGAGATGGATATGAAGACCAAATGTATATTTCACAATATCACAAGAAGAAAAATCATATGATCAATCAAGAGATGCAGGAAAAAAAGCATCTGGCAAAATTA
>NW_007806316.1:0-1060 GCF_000696425.1 Galeopterus variegatus | reverse complement strand
CAAGAATCTATCCGTAACCTGTTAAGGTAGAGGTGCCTGTGAGATATCAAAGTGGAGAGATATTGTGAACTATTAGAGAAGTGGGTCTAGACTTCAGGAGAAGGGGCTGTGCTAGAAACCTAAATGTAGATGTACACTGTAAATAGAAGGTATTTAAAGCCATGTGACTGGTTGAAACCATCCAGACAAAGTCTTTAGTTACTATCACATTCAAAGGCTGAATAGTGATGAGAAGTAAGAAAGAGAAAGGAAAAGATATGGTGGCCCAAGAAATACATTGAGTACCAGATGAGTTGGTGTCAGCGAAGCCCAAAGAAAAAACCTTCATTGTAAGATGAGATCTGAAATGTAACGGTCATGGTTTAACTTAGCAAAAGTAGTTGAAGTAAAGCAATGTGAATATAAGCCAGCAGGGTGAAGAAAGAATGGGAAGTAAGAACATAGACATGGTAAGTGTAGAAGCTTGGTGGTAAAGGGAGATGGGGTCTGTGTTGACAGAGCAATCGAAGTAAAAGGATTTGGAGTCAAGGAAGGTTTTTTTCTTTTTAAGGGAGATTTTGGAACACTTTTGCATCCTGATGTGAGTAATGGAGTAGAAAGAGAGAGTTTAAATATGAGGGGTCTTCAAACATTTCATGAAAAGTTCATATGATTTTTTAATTCCCTTTTACCACAAACTTTTTGAAACACCCTCATACGTAGAGAGCAAAAGTCTGTGAGTAGGTGAAGGGTAACTGGATTTAGAACTGAAGTGGGAGGTTTTTTGTTGACAGGTTTCTTCTTTGCCTATTGTAAAAAAGAGAGCAAAATGAGTATGAGAGAAGAGGCAGAGAGTTTGGCGCATGTGACACCCAGTGGTGACAGGAGTCTTGGATGGCTTCTGTATTACTAGCTAGGCTGAGACTCTAGCAGTCAATCGCTGAGTGGGAAGGGGGATAGGAGTCTGGTTTGAGATTCATGTAAAATGTCCTAAACTTAACATAATTTTCTCCAGACTCTTCAGACAAAGAAACAGAAATACCACATGTTCTCACTCATAACTGGCTGCTAGGAAGGAAGG
>NW_007806315.1:0-1060 GCF_000696425.1 Galeopterus variegatus | reverse complement strand
CCAAGGTGAAAAAAGCCCACTTACAATTATTCTGATGTCAATCCCTCAACAACAGGTGATAGGCGGAAAGCAAAAGAGATCTTATCTTTCTTGTTATGTGCCCTTTTTCTTGTTCCATCCTCTTCACCACATTTAATAAAAATGAGTTTGAGTTTATATTTATTCTTTAATGTATCAGCTAATCAAATGAATCACACAAGATAAATATTTACCAGCTCTGGGAAGAGATATCTGATTTTGTAAGTTCATATGAGCAAAAGATGCTGGAACCCTTAAAGTGTATTCGATTTAACTCCTGGGTCTCCTCTAAAAAATATAGAAGTTCTTTTAAATTCATATTTCACAATAGAATTTGTATTCTTATAGCCACAATTTAAATGTATGCCATTTACAATTGCTTGAGAAATAATAATAATATGTGAAAAGATGCTTTAAAAAAAAAAAATCGGAGGAAACTACACCAGCTGTTAATAGTGGTCCTGCCGGAAGAGAAAGAAAAGAGCAGACTTTCCCTTTCAACATTACTTATTACTGTTATATTGTTTTTATCCTAAGGGAAGAAAGTAATGAAGTGATTTTTTTATTTTTATTTTTTTAGGTTTATTTAATATATTATAAACAACACTGAGGGTTGCGATCCGTTGCCGGACACGGAAAAAAGACAAAAGACAAAAAAAAAAAAAAATCCGGAGGAAACTACACCAGCTGTTAATAGTGGTCCTGCCGGAAGAGAAAGAAAAGAGCAGACTTTCCCTTTCAACATTACTTATTACTGTTATATTGTTTTTATCCTAAGGGAAGAAAGTAATGAAGTGATTTTTTTATTTTTATTTTTTTAGGTTTATTTAATATATTATAAATCTCATTAGAAATTGGTGGGGGGTTTTGGCTCTTTTTAAGTTTATTTATTTATTTATTTATTTATTTATTTATTTATTTATTCTTTACATTCTATGATGTTGTTATGGAGCAGTAAGAGTTAGTGGGAGAGGGGAAAGAGGAAGGAAATAAGGTGGGAGAAGGAGGAAGGAGGAGGGGTGGGGTTGAGGCCTGTGGCACC
>NW_007806314.1:0-1060 GCF_000696425.1 Galeopterus variegatus | reverse complement strand
GTAATGCCCAAATTCTCCATTAATATTGTGTTTAAAAGATCTAAGTCTTCACTGAGTTTAGATCTCTTGGAGAAGGACTAAGCAAACATACTGAGAAAGCATTAGTTTCTTCCCCTCTATGGTTTTAAAGAAATGGTAATATTTTCCTAAAGGTAGAAGACATAACAGAGTAAATTAAAATTTAAACTTTCAATGTCAAGATTCTAAAAGCACTACAAAAACTTCTTTTCACATGAGAAAAGCGTGGAGCTATTTCTATGTCAATTGGGTCAAATGGTCAAAAAGTTGATACGATTTAACGTGTGAACCCACCTAACATAATTAAGTGTTTATTATTCATCACTGGCTCTAGAATATTTAAAACTTTATATTTAAAACAATCTTTTCATGTCTAAGAACATAGAAATACAAATACTTTTCAAAGGATTTGAGGCTTGAGACCTATTTGATTGAAGTTCAAATTTACTTAATAATTGATATTATTTATCATTAGATAACAAAGGTTAATCTGGATATGTGTGTACACAGCTTGTATTTTTAAATCACAGAACATTTTACAAAAGTTTTACAAAACTAAATAGAAGATGCTGCTATTGCCGTTTTAAAAATCATCACTGCATCATAGTTAATACAAAATCTGACTTATTAGTAATTTTTTCTTATACACAATTTTAAAAATCAATTTCCCATATTTAAAATGAAGAAGGAAGTAAGAATATGGTTTTACAGCTAAAAGAAGTCATGATATACTACTCAAATAATCCTTTGATGATCATGAAAATCCCAAATAAGTCTCTGGAAGACACAAGAAAAGACTTGGAGTAGTAACCCAAGATTTGTGAAATGAAATTGATTTCCATTCAAATCAAGTCTTTTACTCTTCTTGAAAATGTCAAGGTGTCAGCCTTGGCCATTACAAGACTGTGATTTATAGTTGAGACAAAGCGATAGTACCAGCTGACTGTCTGGAGCCACGGCACAGTGTCTGGAAAGGCTGCAGATGACAGCAATCTCTTTGCTTAACCAATCAGCAAGGCTTAACTAAGACCCGAGTCTTTTT
>NW_007806313.1:0-1060 GCF_000696425.1 Galeopterus variegatus | reverse complement strand
TGTGTAGTAGATATACCAGACCTACATCTCTAATATTTATTCCAAGTCATTTAAACATGATGTAAATTATTCTGTCAAACTAAACAATTCCTTTTACCAATTCTACAACAATGCTGTAAGTTCATGCACAGGAGCTAACTTCACAGAGGAAGGTAAAACTTCATCAAGCACAAGGAAGAAACGCCTCATTGTGTGTATGGCCAGATTATGCAAATATTCACCAGGCAGAATTCATTCCTTTCCAAATACCCTTCCAGGCTAGATATCGGGGCCTTGGATCAATATGATCTAACACAAATGCGGAAATTTTATATCCATTAGTCAGTATGAAAATGGTAATAACTGTATATGAAATTATTCTTACTTCATTCAGAAACTAATAATTAACAGCAAAATTAGGAAACCCAACGCACAGACAACTAAAGACTCCCAGGAAGTCATTTTTGCTTACAATTGCATACCTAAAGTCTTCTTCTAGTTTTGATAGGGAAATTTTTCTACTAATGCTCCGAATTAGTAGAAATCTGAAGAGTACATATAAATCTATGTGTTATAGCTTATTCAATACCCAAACCTCTCCACATATTTATTTTGTTGGGTTAATGATTTTGTTTTATCTTTATCTAGAAAGCAAACATGGAAACAAAATCTGTGGGTAGATACTGAAGACCCATCTCATGTGGTTATTGAGAACAAGAAAAAGTTTCCTTTTGATGGATGCATTCATTTTATTTCATAATTTCTCTGAGCAAATGAAAGTATCTCCGGGAGAGACTCCCTGGGTGTATGTGTCACAACTGAAAAGTGCTTAGGCAGGAGGAATATGATCGGGTATCTGGGGCCACGGCACAGGGTATGTGGTCATAGGCAGTCGACCCATAAGGATTACACAGGTCTGTCTGGGTGCTGGGTGGGAGCCACTGCTGTGAAGTCTCCTGCTGAAGTCTGAGAAAAGTAATGGGGTTGGCCCGTGGTAATTTATGCTGTGGGAACCCAGCTGAATCTTAGCAACCAGGCTGGGATAGAAGTGGGGATTATTAAAGGAAAGAGAAAAAGGGAA
>NW_007806312.1:0-1060 GCF_000696425.1 Galeopterus variegatus | reverse complement strand
TGGGCCGGCCCCAGATTTATGTTTTTGAAAGATTACTCTTTGTATAGTGGGGGAAAATGAATTGAAGGAAAGGAAGCCTGGAAGTAGAGAGAGTGAGCAGTGACCTAGTGAAGAGAGTGGTGGTCTGAATTAGGCAAATGGTAGCAGGGATTGAGAGTGGAGGATGGATCAAGAGCTTTTAGCACTCACTGGGTCTAGGTGACGGATGGCATGTAGGACAGGGGGCGTCTTAGGTGTCTCTACAACCCAGGTTTGGGGAGCTGGGCAGTCAGTGTGCCTTTCACCAAGTGACCAAAAGAGGAGGAAGAGTCATATTCACCACTTGGATGTTAGGAGAAAGCTGTTGAGGAAACCCGTTTTTGAATCCTTAGAGGTCTGTCAAGCACTGTACAGAGGCAAATGGGCAGTCAGCTTATTAAGGTCAACTTAATAGCTGTGTGGCACTAACAGATACCTAAGAATAGGACTCGTGTCTCAGAACCAAGGAATGGATAGATTTTAAATGGTCCATAAAAACTTAGAAAGCAGGTTCCATGCTCAGCAGGCGAACCATAACTCCTCACTGTCTTTGGTCTCAGGCATACTGCATAGCATTTGTGTGGGCCCTTTCCTCCTTGTCACACGTGACCATTGGCAAGAGCGCTCCTAAACCCTGTTCCCTAGTCTTGAATGAAATGCATCCAGGTGGACTTATGAGGTTAGATTCAATCTTCGGTTTTGGAACACTTTTCATAAGAGTTATTGGTGAGAGGAAGGAACTATCCCTAACACCTGTCTCAGACCAGAAGCAGGGGGCCAGGGGGCCTGGAAGTTGCCTTGAGACTATTGATTGTCACTTATCTAAACCATGAGTTCAGCAGCTTTGGCTGGTGGGAATCATATGCCTTAGCTTCCTGTTGGTTGATGTGGCCAAGATGCATATGCCACAGCCACCACTGTCTGTATGAGAAATGGATTGTTCCAGGCTGCTCATTGTACATGTAAAAGTCCCATTCTCAAGCTGATGCTTAGCTGACAGTGATGATGGTGCTAGTGGTGGTGATGATAGGTTATGTTTAAT
>NW_007806311.1:0-1060 GCF_000696425.1 Galeopterus variegatus | reverse complement strand
CTCAATAATGTGCATGTGTCCCTAAATAAACAACATAATGTGCATGTGTCCCTAAAGGCTAATCATTAATGCTAAACAAAACTGATGTGAGGAGGGAGGGTAGTGGCAAACTCTGACAGGTCTGGGTTCGAGTCCTGATCTTACCATTTATTAGCTGGGGAACCCTGAGCAAGTTATTAACCTCTCTGAGCCTCAGTTTTCTCATCTGTAAATGGGGGACAATGACAGTACTTACACTGCATATTTGTTCAGCGCCTGCCATCAGGGCCTCCAACAAATGACAGGGGATATTATTACTGTAAGAGAAGAAAGCCAATGCTGTCTCTTTGGAGAATTTAAGAACACCAATGGCTAATCCTCCACTGCTGGCTGGTCACAGAGAATGTCTGAGGCATCATGATGACCTGGGGCAGGGTCTCCTCCCCGCCTCAGCCCTTGGCAGAGCTTCGTGGGCTCTTTACCACCAGCACTTAAAGCAAATTTCTTTGTCAGAGGTGGAGCTCCTAGACCTCCTCCTTTCCCATCTCTAGCAGGGACACTTTTCCTCTCACTGGTCTAGTGTGACCTTCCCACCCACAAATCTTGGTACTCAAGCACTGAAGGGAAGGAATTTGGGGGAGCTGACCACTCACAGTTGGAATGTCTTAACAAACACTGTTTAGGACACTCAATTATCTCTGCCCAGAGTTAGGACATCCAAACAGACACCCATTGTCACCACAGGTGACAGGGGCTAAACAATGCTCAGGGGCCCACCTGAGAGCCATTTTCCCAAAGACACTGCTTCTGGAAGAGTGTCTATCAAAGAGGCTTGGGCAGAGCTCTGGGAGCAAGATTATGGGAAAAGTTCCCATGGGTGATCTGAGGCACACCTTTGAAATCCAAGGTTCTGAACTTCAGGATTATGGATTTCTTGGCAAGCATAGTCTATTTCTACCTTATAGATTCAGATGTAGCGAATGTATTTACTATGCCTTCTCCTGACACCCCCAGCCATCTCTCTATCTCTCTCAAACACACACACACACACACACACACACACACACACACACACACACAC
>NW_007806310.1:0-1060 GCF_000696425.1 Galeopterus variegatus | reverse complement strand
TATGCACATGTGCAGTGTGTGTGCACACGTTGTCAGTGGGGCGTGGAAGAACTCATGTGTGCGTGTGTGGTGAGTGTGTTTATGGTGTGTGTGTGTGTGTGTGCACGTGGTGTGTATGTCTATGCACATGTGCAGTGTGTGTGCACACGTTATCAGTGGGGCGTGGAAGAACTCATGTGTGTGCATGTGTGGGGAGTGTGTTTATGGTGTGTGTGTGCACACGGTGTGTATGTCTATGCACATGTGCAGTGTGTGCACACATTTGTGTCAGTGGGGCATGCAAGAACTCGTGTGTGTGCGTGTGTGGTGAGTGTGTTTATGGTGTGTGTGTGCACGTGGTGTGTATGTCTGTGCACATGTGCAGTGTGTGCACACATTTGTGTCAGTGGGGTGTGGAAGAACTCGTGTGTGTGCGTGTGTGGTGAGTGTGTTTATGGCATGTGTGTGTGTGCACGTGGTGTGTATGTCTATGCACATGTGCAGTGTGTGTGCACACGTTGTCAGTGGGGCGTGGAAGAACTCGTGTGTGTGTGTTCGTGTGTGTGTGTGTGTGTTTATGGTGGGGCTGGGAGGGGTTCCGTTGTTCCTTCTTCCTGTCAGACTCAGTTTTTCACTAGCAATGAAGTTTAGAGAATTCTGTGCTGTGTGAGGGTCGTGCGTCTCTGGAGAGTGCGACACCCGACTCCCGGAGCGGGGAGGTGTGTGAAGAAAATGCCCATGGAGGGAGGGAGCAGGGCTGGCCGCGGAGAGGCTGGAGGGAGGGAGCGTCCTCTGTGCGGCTGCAGGTGGTCCTGGAAGTGACTTGGTGGCCATGGGTGGGGAGTGGGTGCAGGAGGCGGGTGAAGAAAGTTTAGTGAACATGGAGAGGCTGTAGCAGAGGAAGCAGCCCTGGCCACAGCCCCCGCCTGGGAGGCCAGCAATGGACCCGGTGGGGACACGCAGAGCCACATGGCCGGCTCAAGGCTGGGGCTTGCCAGACAAGGTCAGTGTAGGACACGAGGGCGGCGCTGTCGAGAGTTGAGTCAGCAACGGGTGCGGACCGAGTCCCAGGAAGACAGTG
>NW_007806309.1:0-1060 GCF_000696425.1 Galeopterus variegatus | reverse complement strand
CCACGTCCATCTCTGCACAACTGTGCTGAGTGAGCCCTATCACTCAGTCTTCATGGCCCTCGGCTTCTTTATCAGTGAGCTCATTTCCAGTGCCAAGGTTCACTTAGCTGGGGCAAGAGTATTTTATCTCTTTAAGCTCCTAATGCGGGACAGCAGAGCAGCCTGAAAACTCTTTCTCTAGAACTCTTGAAGAAAGCCAGGGAGCCTATTTTCCTGGCATGGCTAACCTTCAGCTAACCCAGAAGATAGACTTTGCAGGTTAAGTTCTAGACTCAAGATGCTTTGAGTGTGCATGGCCAATACTATGTCACCAGGAAAACCTGGTCTCTGCCCTCAGGCAAGTTTCCACACTAAACGGGTTGCATATTTTAAAGTTTCCAGTGAGCAAGCACATTTTGCTTCTTATTATATACTGACCAACATGGAGGAATGGATGCCAGAACAAAGAGAAGGGAAAAGTTGGGTAACCAAGAAAATAATTTGACTGTCCTGAGATTAAAAACCGTCATTTCCCCACCCAGTGTCTTAGGCACAAGTGGAGAAAGGAATGCATGTTCCATAAAGTAAGTAAGTTCTGATCAGGTCCGTGCATTTCCGCCAACCCCAAACCCTATCCTGGTGGCCATCACTGGGGATGTGTTTGAAGAGGGCTTACTGTGGGAAATCTTTCCTTGTGGTTTTGCCTGCAATGCAACTATTAGAGAAGGGGACAGAATCCAAGCTTCAAACACGTGTGCTCCAGGCAGCCAGGCTGAAGGAGGGTAGCTCTGGAGCTGGAGAGGAGGAAGAAAGATGGGCTGGAGCCTCGAGTCAAGATGCACATCGATGTCATGAAAGGCTGTGCCCGCAGCTGCTCGGTCAGGGAGCTAGGAAAGAATGGTCTCAGCTCCTGGATCATGTCAAAAGCCAAAAGCAGTATGAGGGCAGATCCTCAGGTGTGTGTGTACTCGTGTGCAGAGCATAATGGATTTGCAAACAAACATGGAAGGTTGTAAATCGTCAATGGTATATTAAAGGAGATTTTTTTGTCCCCAAATGAACCACTTAGAGAATTTTGTGT
>NW_007806308.1:0-1060 GCF_000696425.1 Galeopterus variegatus | reverse complement strand
CAACAAATAGAAGGAAGAGGAAGGGTGGAAATGAACTACAAAGGCTCATAAGGAAACTTTCCGATGTGATAGATATGTTCTATATTTTAATATTGATGGTAGTCGTCGTGCAGGAAAATATAATTGCCAAAACTCCTCTAATTGTATATGTAAGATCTTTATATTTTATGTAATCACAATATAAAGCCTAAAAAAAAATTAAATGCCTTATGAGAAGGCTCTTTCTTTGCTCCCCCGCCCCCCAATTAAAAAGAAAAAAAGAAACAGTAAGGAAAAACTCAACTTAAAAAAATGAGAACTAATCAGGGCCTCATGTACTTGACTATATCATATTTGTTTTTTTCTTTTTTTTTCAAGAATACACCAATTTCCGATTAATCACCTTTCAGATAAATGGAAAATACAGATTTTCTACTTACATTACTATTATTTTTTTGGCAACTGCTTGTTACCTTTTCTAAACAGTTCAATAAAAAATAATTTTATTAGCAAACACTATATAGTGAATTAAATTATGTCCCCCCCAAACTCATTGAAGCTTGAACTGTCTCCCGATTTTTTAGAAATTTAGCCCCCACTGTGACTGTTAAGAGGGTAGAAAATCCTATTATGGTAATTGAAAGGTAGAGTCTTGAAGAAGTGATTGTATTGTAAGACCACGCCCTAGTGAATGGATTAAAAATGGTGGTCATGGGCGAGGTTCTAAGGGCTTTAAAAGAAGAGAATCTGTCTTTCTCTTTTGGCTCTCTCTGCTTCCACCATGTTGGAATGTGAGACCCCTGGGTCACTGTCACCACCAGCAAATGGACTTTGAACTTCCCAGCCCCAGAAACTGTAAGAAATAAATTTTGCTTACTTTATAAAATCTCCCAGTCTCAGGTATTCTGTTAGAGCAACACAAAATGGACTAATACATACTATAATTCTAAATTTTACATTTTGTTCTTGTCATAGTCATCGCTGTCATATGCAACACTGAATATGAAGCAAACACTGACAGATGCTTTTAATTTATTTAATTCATTCCTAATGAACCATTTCTCAATATATCTGGATCACT
>NW_007806307.1:0-1060 GCF_000696425.1 Galeopterus variegatus | reverse complement strand
TTGCACCAAAATAATGCACTTGCTGACTAAAAATCTGCTTTTCTGTGTAAGAAGTAAAAGAAGCTTATTTATTTCTACATAAATTCACCAACCAATTGGGTTAAAAGTGCAGTGATAATTACTTGTAGCATTCCCCTGCACGTATGTCCTGCAGAATGTCGGTCTCCTGATTCCTATCTTGGTGCAACTTAAATAACAACCACACACAGCCAAAAAGAAAAAGAAAAAGAAAAAAAGAAAATAAGGCAAATGCCATGCATTCTTCTCCAATATTTGTTTCCAGAAGTTCCGCGTGAGCAATTACCTGGCCACACTAAACAGAAAGCATGGCTATAGAGTAAACACGCTCACTCCAAAACACGGGGAGCACGTGCTTCTTTTTGCCACTTAATACACAGGTCACTCACCAGCTAGTTTCCAACCAGCCAAAGGAATTTAGCTGAAGGACCGATTTGTACAGGGACTGGAGTGTGAGAGAGCGAGTACTTCCCGAAAACTTAGCACCCAAACTGTAAATACAATCCCACTCTCTCAATAGCCTCCATTAGAAAGGAACCCCAAACTTGAAACCAGCCGCTGAGCCTTGGCTCACAAGTCAGCGGTGAACATCGCCGGCTCTTCAGAGCGTGTGTTGATTGAGCCTACCTACCTATGTACCCTGACCCGGCGTTCAGCAACTGCACTGAGCGTTCGCAGGTGGAAAGAGCTACTGCCCATCTTATCCTTAACGCGGGTTCCAGTAATAAAAACAAACAAAACCCCAAGATTCCCTTTACTCCGTCGTAGTAAAGGAAATTTCACTGATTGCGATTGTGGGTGTTTCTGGAAGGGAAGAATGGTTGTTTCTTCCCTGCGTTTAATCAGGTCCCACCGTCTGCGAGTGCCCAGAGGGCTGTAACGACCCACAGCATCGCAGAAGGAGCAGCACTTACGGTCTCGGTCGCTCCTCCTCGGAGGCAGAGTCTCCTGGAAAGTTCCCGGGGCACCAAGTTTGCGCGCGGCTCTGGTGCGCGCTGGCTGCGCCGGCGCAGGCGGAAAGGCGAGCGCGGTCAGCGGCGCC
>NW_007806306.1:0-1060 GCF_000696425.1 Galeopterus variegatus | reverse complement strand
GATTCATTTTGAGTTAATTTTTGTAAAGGGTGTAAAATCTGTATTTAAATTCATTTTTTTTTGCATGTGGATATCCAATTGTTCCAGTACCAATTGTTGAAAAGACTGTCTTTGCTCCATTGTGTTGTGCTTCCTCTTGTAAAAAGTCATTTATGTGGGTCTGTTTCTGGGCTCTCTATTCTGATTCATTTATCTGTTTGTCCGTTCTTTCACAATACCACACCATCTTGATTACTGTAGCTCTATAGTAACTCTTGAAGATGGCTACTTTCAGTCCTCTGACTTTGTTCTTTTCCTTCAGTATTGAGTTGGCTATTCACAGTCTTTTGCATCTCCATATAAACTTTAGAATCAGTTTGTCAATATGCACAAAATAACTTGATGGGATTTTTATTGGGATTCTGTTGAATCTGTAGATCAAGTTGAGAAGAACCAACATCTTGACGATATTGAGTCTTCCTATCCACAGACATGGAATATCTCTTTTTTTATTTAATTCTTGTTTGGTATCTTTTGTCAGAGTTTTGTTGATTTCCTCATATAGATCTTATATATACTTTGTTAGATTTATACCTAAGTATTTCATTCCTTGGGGTGCTAATGTAAATGGTAATGTATTTTTAATTTCAAATTTCACTTCTTCGTTGCTGGTATATAGAAAAGCAATTGAATTCTGAGTATTAACATTATGTCCTGCAACTTGCTATAATTGCTTATTAGATCCAGGAGGTTTTTTTGTCAGTTCTCTCAGGTTTTTTATGTAAATGACCATGTTATCTGCAAACAGAAAGAGTTTCATTTCTCCCTTTTCAATGTATGTACCTTTTCTTGTCTTGTCTTATTGCATTAGCTAGGATTTTCAGTATGATGTTTGTCGTTGTTGTTGTTTTTAACTTTTATTTTACTTCTCAGTATACATTGTAGTTGATTTTCATGCCCCTTTACCCATTCTTCTCCACCTCCTCCCCTCCCCACCACATCATATCTGTTCACTTGACTTAAAAAGTTCAAAGAATTTTTGTGATTGCTGTGTCCCCCCCCCTTTATTTGTTTGTGCGTA
>NW_007806305.1:0-1060 GCF_000696425.1 Galeopterus variegatus | reverse complement strand
TATGTTGGAAACTTAACCCCCAATGCAACAGTGTTGGGAGGTGGGGCCTAATGGGAGGTGTTTTGGTCATGAGAGCTCCACTCTCATGGATGAATTAATGCAAATTATAAATAGGCTTAAGAATGTGAGATCCATCTCTTGCTCTCTCTCACCCTCTCTTTGCCCTCCCCCCGTGGGATGACACTGCAAGAAAGCCCTGGCCAGAAACTGGCACCTTGATATTGAACTTCCCAGCCTTCAGACTGTGAGAAATAAGTTTCTCTTCTTTATAAATTACCTAGTCTGTGATATGCTGTTATAGCAACACAGAATGGACTAAGACATACACAACAAAAATATATCAAGCCTAGCCCAACTCTGCCTTGATTAAGTGCAATAAAACCTTAGAAGAAAGAAAGAAATGCCCATTTTCAGACATAAGAACTATTTATCTCAGTCTGTACTGTCCTACACAAGATATACAGCTTTCAAAAAAAGTTATAAGGCATACAAAAAAGCAAAAGCAAAAAAAAAAAAAAATACATTCAGGGAAAACAAAGAAATCACCAGCCCAAGATAAAAGATATTAGAACTATCTGACAAAGAATTTAAAATAACTATGATGAATATGTGAAAGAATTTAATGAAAAGATGGATAATAAGAAAGATCAGATAGGTAATTCCAGCTGGGGAATGGAAATCATAAGAAAACAAACAGTGAAAATGCTAGAAATAAATAATGCATAAACCAAGAAGAAGAATACTTTTTTTTTTTTTGTCATTTTTGAGACTGGCCACACCGCGCTCAGCCAGTGAGTGCACCGGCCATCCCTATATAGGATCCGAACCCCCGGCAGGAGCGCTGCTGCGCCCCCAGCACTGCATTCTCCCGAGTGTGCCACGGGCTCAGCCCAGAAGAATACTTTTAGATGAGTTCATTAGTAGACAACACAGCTAAAGAAAGAAAGTGTACCCAAAGATAGGCCAATAGAAATTGGCCAAACTGAAACACGAAGAGGAAAAAAAAAGTAACAAAAATAATACAATGTCCAAGAGCTGTGTGAAAATGTCAACTGCTCTA
>NW_007806304.1:0-1060 GCF_000696425.1 Galeopterus variegatus | reverse complement strand
ATCCCACTGCTGGGAATATATCCAAAGGAATGGAAATCATCAAGTAGAAGGTGTACCTGTTCCCTAATGTTCATTGCAGCACTCTTTACAATAGCCAAGAATTGGAACCAACCCAAATGTCCATCATCGGATGAGTGGATACTAAAAATGTGGTTTATCTACACAATGGAATACTACTCAGCTATAAAAACGAATGAAATACTGCCATTTGCAACAACATGGATGGACTTTGAGAGAATAGTATCAAGTGAAACGACTCAGGCAGAGAAAAAGAAATACCACATGTTCTCACTTATTGGTGGGAGCTAAAAATAAATAAATGCGTTCACTCACACACACACACACACACACACACAAAACGGGGGGGTGGGTGAAGAAGATATAACAACTACAATTTTTTTGAAGGTGTTACAACAAGCAAACGGAAAGGACATTCTTGGGTGTGAGGGGGGAGAGGGAGGAGGGAGGGAGGTTTCGGTGATGGGCCATAATAATCAACCACATTGTATATTGACATAATAAAAAATAAATAAATAAATTTATTAAAAAAATAAAATAAAATAAATAAAAATAAATAAATGAATAATCACTATAAGTCATTATGGAACTGCAAATTAAAGCCATATTGAGATACCACTATATACCCACTATCACGGTTAAAATTAAAAAGAGTGATCTCACCAAGCATTGGCAAGGACATGAAGCAACTGGAACTCTCACTTACTGTTGGTGGGGATGTAAAATAGCATAACCACTTTGGAGAACACAGTTTGGCAGTTTCCTAAGAGGTTAAGCATGTGCTTTCTAATTTAGTGTTGCCAGATAAATAAAGGACACTCGGTTAAATTTGAATTTCAGAAAAATGGTGAATAATTTTTCAGTATAGGTTCTAAATATTACAGGGAACATTGATATGCTAAGAACTTATTTGTTGTTTGTCTGAAATTCAAATTTCACTGGGTAAGCTGCATCTTTATCTACTAAATCTGGCAACGCTATATCCCATAACACCCAGCCATTCCACTCTGGTGTATTTACTGAAGAAAAATGAAAGTACATG
>NW_007806303.1:0-1060 GCF_000696425.1 Galeopterus variegatus | reverse complement strand
CTAAGGCCACGGGTTCGGATCCCTATATAGGGATGGCCGGTTCGCTCACTTGGGAGAGCGTCATGCTGACAACACCAAGCCAAGGGTTAAGATCCCTTACTGGTCGGTCATCTTTAAAAAAAAAAAAAAAAAGATACCTTTACCAGGTTTCTCAGGATTCCTTAATCTAACCAAGTGGACACCCAGAATTAACCTTCACGCTCACTGTATTAAAAATAGCCATATTTTATAGCATAGACATAAATTCAGTCTCTTTCTCCCTTTCTTTCTTTCTCTATCTCTCATCTCTCTTTTTAATTTGTCAGGTCCTGACACAGGGCCATATACACAATAAATGCTCAATAAATCCTTAGGAACAAATAAATTGTTAAATCTCCCTCCTGAATTAATACTTTTTGCATAACAGACTTTAAAGTACTAAAAATGTAATTAAATCTCATGTTACTTTCATAAGTGCCGTCAGCTAGTTTAACAGGTAGATAGTATAAACATCAAGTTTAGTGAGTTGACTTAGTGATACTGGAGGAGAGAGTCTGGGAGGCCTGACGGTCGGCCTCGAGCCACCCCATCCTCTTACCAGGTTCTTGACTCCACCATGGGAAAGAATTCAAGGGCAGAGTCACAGTAGAAAGCAAGAACAGATTCAATGTAAAGAGTAAGAGATACAGACTTCACAGAGAAAGAGCCACCTAGCTCCAGGGACTAAGCAGGGCCCACACCAAGTTTAACACAAAAGTAAGAAATACACACTTAAAGTTCAGTACAGAGTGCAGGCTGGCTCAAGAGAGTGAGCAGCCACTTGCTGAAAGTAAGTTTACAAAGTAAAGTGTACACACCTCAGCCAGGGAGGTGCTGGTTGGTCCCAGGAAAGTGAGCAATAATCCCACCCCCTACTAGGATTCCACTTTTATAGTTTTGCTATCTAATACATATTCATGATATCTAATGAATATTCAACTAAGGTGGGTGGTTCCCTGTTATGTAACATAGTCTTTCAATTGCTCAGTTGGTCTCCTTTTAGGGCATGTTTATTGGCCAAATCCTATCACATGCACCAAAC
>NW_007806302.1:0-1060 GCF_000696425.1 Galeopterus variegatus | reverse complement strand
AATCAATTCACTTGTCTGTAAACATTGTCTCAGTTACAGAGAACCCTAAAGTGTGCGCGTGTGTGTGTGTGTTTGTGCGTGTGTGTCTCTGTGAGTGTGTGTGCGTGTGTACGCGCGTGGGTGTGTGTGTGTGCGTGTGTGTGCGCATGGGTATGCGCATGGGTGTGTGTCTGTGCGCGTGTGTGTCTCTGTGAGTGTGTGTGCGTGTGTATATATGTGTGTGTGTCTGTGCGTGTGTGTCTCTGTGAGTGTGTGCACGTGTGTATACGCGTGGGTGTGTGTCTGTGCATGTGTGTGTGTCTGTGCGTGTGTCTCTGTGAGTGTGTGCGCATGTGTATGCGCGTGGGTGTGTGTCTGTGCGTGTGTGTCTCTGAGTGTGTGTGCGTGTGTATACACGTGTGTGTGTCTGTGCGTATGTGTCTGTGAGTGTGTGCGCGTGTGTATGCGCGTGGGTGTGTGTCTGCGTGTGTGTGTGTCTGTGCGTGTGTCTCTGTGAGTGTGTGTGTGTGTATACGCGTGTGTGTGTCTGTGCGTGTGTGTCTCTGTGAGTGTGTGCGTATGTCTCTGAGTGTGTGTGCGTGTGTATACGCGTGTGTGTGTCTGCGTGTGTGTCTCTGTGAGTGTGTGTGTGTGTATATGCGTGTGTGTGTCTGTGCGTGTGTCTCTGTGAGTGTGTGCACGTGTGTATACGCGTGGGTGTGTGTGTCTGTGCATGTGTGTGTGTCTGTGCGTGTGTCTCTGTGAGTGTGTGCGCATGTGTATGCGCGTGGGTGTGTGTCTGTGCGTGTGTCTCTGTGTGTGTGCGTGTGTATACGCGTGTGTGTGTCTGTGCGTGTGTGTCTCTGTGAGTGTGTGTGCGTATGTCTCTGTGAGTGTGTGCGTGTGTATACGCGTGTGTGTGTCTGTGCGTGTGTGTCTCTGTGAGTGTGTGTGCGTATGTCTCTGTGAGTGTGTGCGTGTGTATACGCGTGTGTGTGTCTGCGTGTGTGTCTCTGTGAGTGTGTGTGTGTATACGCGTGTGTGTGTCTGTGCGTGTGTCTCTGTGAGTGTGTGTGCGTGT
>NW_007806301.1:0-1061 GCF_000696425.1 Galeopterus variegatus | reverse complement strand
GAGGCGCATTATGCTACTGTGGAAGCTACGCAACCAGGGTGGAGAACTGTGACCTTGCAGAGGCAAAAGAGTTTTTGTTTAAGTCATGAGACTTCTCGTAAAGGTTAGGCAGGGAGGGTTTGGTGCTGGAGTGGAAGACGAGGCCAGCAGCTATTTCTGTGCTTATTTTATGCACAGTGGTGCTGGTCACACCCCAAATCCACCATTTTCCAGCTTTGTTTCATTTTTAAGATTGTTTTGTTCGTGCTAGTTTACTCACATTTTAAGGTAAATTTTGGAAGCATTTTGTCAATTTCTACAAAAAAGCCTGCTGGGATTAGGAATAATGCTTTGGAATGTATTAAATTAATAAATGAATTTTGGAAGAATTAAATTTTCAATACTGAGTCTACCAATTTATGAACATGAAATTTTAGCAATCATGTATACAAAATAATAAAAAATTAGGTCTTCCTTAATTTCTCTCAGCAATATTTTTTTAGTGTTCATTTTAAAGGATTTGTGCATCTTTTGTTAAATTTATTCCATAATATTTAATGGCTTTGAGGCTATTATAAATAGAAATTTAAAATTTTATTTCCAATTTTTTGCTACTAGTATGCAGAAATAAACTGATTTTTGCATATTAAGCTTTTGTTCTACAACCATGCTAAACTTACTTATTAATTCTGGTATTTTTTTGGGTCAATTCCTTTAGATTTAAAAAATGTAAACAACTCTATCATCCGTGAATCTTCCTTTCCATTTTTTAAATTATTTTTTATAAGCATATTATTATTACAAATTGTGATTTTTCTTTATGCCCTTTACCCAACCTATCTCTCCCAACCTCCCTCCTCTCTTTCCCCATGTCCATTACATCTCTAGTATCCTTAGGTTTGATTTCCCCTCCTGTAAGTTCAATGTATTGTTTTGGTCTTTCTTTCTTGCTTCCTTTCTTTTCCTCCCTCATTCCCTCCTTCCCTTCCTTCTTTCCTTTCTTTCTTAGCACCTGGTTATGAAAGAGAACATGTGGTATTTCTCTTTCCTTGTCTGGCTTATTTCACTTAACATAATTTTCT
>NW_007806300.1:0-1061 GCF_000696425.1 Galeopterus variegatus | reverse complement strand
GAAAAAAAAAAAAAAAAAAAAAAAAAAAAAAAAAAAAAAATTTGAAACAGCACATCTTTTAGGATCGTTTATTGTGACTTACTGTGGGTCTACCACCAGTGTAAAAACATGTTTTGAGAAATCTTCATAAAAACTATGAAGTAGGTACTGTTATTACCTCTGTAGATTCAGGTCGATCATGTAAGTTTCCTAATGTCACACAACTTTGTGGTGTGTAGAGCTAAGATTTGCACCCAGGCAGTTTTGGTTACAGAGCCCATCCTCTTGACCATAGACCATACTGTTTCCCATTGCAAAATATAAGGAGCAATCTATGTCACTTTAATGGAATTGAAGTATTCCATGAAAATTAAAGGACGAACAATTTCAAAGTGCCTTGGCAGACCAAGAATTCATAGAAATTCATATTAAACAAGATTATTCTGTGATAAGTTCATTTTTCACTGTAATTTATGTAATGCGAGCAGTGTCTATATCCAAGATAACCAGTATCCTATGATTTTAGTATATGCGTATGTGCACAGGTATTTTCCTCATAGAAAAGAAATTCCTATCTCCAAAGATCCTTGTACTGAAAATAAAGTGTGATGGGAAACCATGGAGTTTTCAGCAGGCATGATCAGTCATGATCTGAAATCATCGGATTTATGTTCTAAAGTATTGATCTAGGTGGGAAAATTAACTCCAATATTACTTGATTGTAGAAAGTAAAAAGTCAGCCCTAAATCCTAAACCATTAAATTCAGTTCCTTAGTTTAGCTCCGTTGTAGACGCTTTTTATTACTTAAAATTCCTTGTCTATTTCTATAGCATTAAACCTAAAGTATATGTAGCACTAAAAACTGATGTTTATTGTAATTCTTACAACTTATTTTAGAAGATGCATTCTAAAATCCTTTGTCTCCTCTAAATGTCTATCAGCCAAACTTAATTAAAATCTTTATCAACCCTGATTCTTTATAGCTTTTTGTAGAAATCAAAGTAGAATTTTTATTTGTCGTATTTATATATATAACACTTCTTGATTATGATCTGGAACTTTATTATCTAAGAATGAATGT
>NW_007806299.1:0-1061 GCF_000696425.1 Galeopterus variegatus | reverse complement strand
TATCAAGTGAAGAAGTTTGGGCTTTGGATGTTAAGCAAGCAGTCCAGTGGACATTTTTGAGCCAGTGAATGACATGATTCAAAGCAGTTCATTGGGAGGATGAATATATTTATGGTGCTCAGAATAAACAGAGGGAGCAATAGGGAACACAAACTTCCAACAATAGAAAAACCATTGAGGAGGCTCATAGAACTGTCCACATGACAGCATAAGTAGGCTTGTGTCGGGTGGAACCAAAAAGAACAGAGAAATACTCTTCAGCAAACACTGACTATGACTTCGAAGTTGGTTGGAATCAGAGGAAATAAAGATAACCCAGAGATTTCCAGACTCCATGGCTGATAAAATGGTGGTTTCACGAGCAAATATAGGAATGTTCAGGCAGAAAATCAACTTCGCTGTAGATAAATTTGCAGGTATTTGAGAGGAAAGTGATGCATCTGGATTGAAGTGGCCAACAGAGTTGGAAATATGAGACAAAATCAGAAGTCAAGGTATGACATCAGTCAACCTTTGTGTCCAAAAATGTAAACACAGAGGACCCCAGAAGTGGGGGAGCCCCCTCCAAGGGAAGGTGTAGGGCACTAGGGCAGAAGCTGAGAAGGAGCTTAAAGAGAGGGGAGTAGAGACAGGAAAACATGGAGTCACAAAAACCCAAGAGCAGACAAGTTCCAGAGGGAAAGGATCTGCCCATGAGTGACACTACAAGGAGGTCATCCCAGCTCAAGAGCAAGGCCATCCTCACCCAGCTCTGCTCCTCGCAGGCAGCCAGGTGAGTGTTTGGGAAGGTTGGTACCCACCAACAGCCTAAATTCAATTTCAGTTCAGTTCATATAAGCCATTATTGACACCCAGTGCTCAATAAATGAAGTTCTGTTCAACATGTGGTTCTGTTAGAGGTTCCTCATTAAAGTACATCCTAGCATTCTCAGCTTCTCTGAATATCCCAAGAATTTACTAGAAAATTCATGTTCATTAAAACTATTTTCCTAACTACTCAGCAATAATATGCCTGGACTACTGATACAATGACGCGGGTGGATCCCAAGTGCATTATGCTA
>NW_007806298.1:0-1061 GCF_000696425.1 Galeopterus variegatus | reverse complement strand
TGTGAAGGCCAGATCCATACTGGCAGCATGCCCATTACCACAAATTGCGATTGTACCCCGTATCCACCATCCAATTATATTCCCCGCCCCCAATCATCCCCAACCTCCCTCCCCGACCCCCTTTCTCCCACTCCACTTTGTTTCCCTAGGTATGTTCTCTCCCTCTGCAGGTCCAACACACCATTGTGGTCTTTTTTTCCTTCCTTGTTTCTTTCTTAGCTCCCACTTATGAGTGAGGACATGTGGTATTTATCCCTCTGTGCTTTGTGGCAACTTCTTAAAATAAGATGACAATGAAGTTTGCTGCAAGGATTGACTTTTCATGAAAGATTTCTCTGTAGCATGTGATGCTGTTTGATAGCGTTTTACCTACAGTAGAACTTCTTTCAAAACTGAAGTCAATCCTCTCAGTGTTACTGCTGAATCAAGTAAATTGATGTAACAGTCTAAATTCTTTGTTGTCATTTTAACAATGCTTACACGTCTTCACCAGGAGTACATCCCATCTGAAGAAACAACTTTGCTCCTCTATAAGAAGCCAACTCCTCATCTGTTAAAGTTTTACTATATGATTGCAGCAATTCAGTCACATCTTTAGGCTCCACTTCTAATTTTTGTATTCTTGGAAATAGCAATCACATCTGCAGTTACTTTCTCCCCTGAACTCTTGAACCCCTCAAAGTCATCCGTGAGGATTGGAATCAGCTTCTTTCAAACCCCTGTTAATGTTGATATTTTGATCTCTTCCCATGAATCACAAATGTTCTTAATGGCATCTAGAATGGTAAAACCTTTCCAGAAGGTTTTCAATTTACTTTGCTCAACTCCACCAGAGGAATCACTATCTACGGCAGCTACAGCCTTACAAGATGTATTTCTTAAATAATAAGACTTGAAAATCAAAATTACTCCTTGCTGTAGAAAGGATATAGTGTTCATAGGCGTGAAAGTAACATGAATTTCCTTGTACATCTCCATCAGAGCTCTTGAATGACTAGGTGCATTGTCAATGAGTAGTAACATTTTGAAAGTAACCTGTTTTTTTTTTTTTTTTTCCTGGG